>NC_048598.1:112098437-112310937 GCF_003668045.3 Cricetulus griseus
ACTAATGACAGCTTATGCTCAGAAGATGTAGAGAAAGGGGAACACTCCTCCACTCCACTGCTGGCGGGAGTGCCAACTTGTACAGCCACTTTGGAAATCAGAATGGTGACTCCTCAGGAAAAAGAGAATCAGTCTACCACAAGATCCAGCAATTCCACTCTTAGGCATATACCCAAAAGAAGAACATTCACACAACAAGCACATCTGTTCAACAATGTTCATAGCAGCACTATTGTAATAGACAGAAACTGGAAGCAACCTAGATGTCCCTCAACTGAATAATGGATAGAGAAAATGTGGTACATTTACACAATGGAGTACTACTCAGCAGAAAAAATAACAATGGAATCCTGAAATTCAAAGGCAAAGGGATGGAAGTAGAAGAAACCATTCTGAGTGAGGTAACCCAATCACAAAAATACAAACATGGTATGTACTCACTCATATGTGTATTTTAGACATAGAGTAAACGATTACCAGCCAACAATCCACACTGCCAGAGAAGCTAGGAAACAAGGAGGACCTTAAGAGAGACATACATGGTCCCCTGGAAAAGGGGAAAAGGTGAAGATCTCCTGAGAAAACTGGGAGCATGGGTAGAGTGGGGAGTGAGGTAGGAGAATGAGAAGGGGAGAAGAGGAGGGGTGCAGAGGGCATGAGGCAGCAGAAAGTTTGAGTCAGGGGAAAAATAGAAGCTAAAAAGAATGGAAATGCCATAATAAAGGGAGATATTTTTGGTTTAAAGAGAAATCAATCACTAGGGAAATGTCTGGAGATCTACAGAGATGACACCAACTAACAATCTAAGCAACAGAAGAGTCTCCCTTAAATGTCCTCCCCTGATAATGAGATTGATGAGTGACTTAAATGCCATCCTATAGCCTTCATCCAACAGCTGGTGAAAGTAGAAGCAGACACCCACAACTAATCACTGAACTGAATTGGAATCCAGTGGCAGAGAAGGACGAGTGAAAAGCAAAGGGGTCCAGACAAGGCTGGTGAAACACACGGAAACAGCTGACCTGAACATTGGGGAACTCGTCCTCCCCAGACTGAGAGCTGGGAAACCAGCATTGTACTCATCCAGACCACAGGAACATGGGTTTCAGTGTGGAAACTTCGGAAATCAAATGTATTTTAGCAGGTGTAGCACTTTCCTTGGCAAACAATTTAAAGACAACAGTATAGCATATAGTATACAGACTCTGTGAGTATTTTTCATCTTTACATGGCTTTTTATTATTTTATTTCTTTTAATTCCTTTTTTCCTGAGACAGTGTTTCTCTGTGGAAATCTGCCTGTCTCTGCCTTTGGAGTGCTGGGATTTAAAGGGTGTGCCAGTACACCCAGACACTCATTATGTTTTTATTTTTCTCTCCTAAACCTATGTATATTTTTTCTTTAATGTAAATCTGTATCTTTTTCTAATCACATGAGTCTTATGTACTTGCAGCCTAGGTTTTGACCACTATGTAAATGACTCTTAAAAGGAGTCTCAGCATGTCTCTTAAGCCTGGGAGACAGAACTCACCCAAGAAAATGCTGCTATCAAGAAACTGTGCTTACCTCTGTTTTTTTTTTTTGTTTGTTTGTTTGTTTCTAAAATCCCTTTTTATGTTTTTGTGACGTTTTTATGTGGAAGTTTGTAAAACCACTTGGGCGCCATTTGTAACGATAACTCCAACAGCTGCCTGAGCTCCACCACCAAGTTAGGGCCCCCAAATAACACACAGAGATTAATATTAGTTACAATGCTGCTGGCCAATGACTAGTATTTCTTATATGCTAGCTCCATCTTAAGTATCTACCACAACCATTAATGCATATATTTTATAAGGCTTATCAAGGACGCCAGCAGCATGAGGCCTCTCTTCCTGGGATCACATAGACTCCCCTCTATACTACGTTTCCCAGAATGCTCCTTGACTATTTGCCCCATCTGTCTTGCTTCCATATTGGCCAACAGTGCATTATTTATCCACCAATAATTCAAACATACACAGAAGGACTTCCTCCATCAGTTAGGTTTAAAAATGTTTCCTTTATGGGGTATTACAAAAAGGCAAAAAACTAATTAACTGGTTTATGACATTCAAGAGTAAATAAGAAATTACCATTAGTGGTTGATTTAGAAATATGAGATGAACTAGATACGATGGAATGGGTAATGACATGAATTGCTGTTTTTCTTATTAATATCATTTGTACTACATACACAAGAAAGATTGTCAACAGAGACCACTGTCACATTATCCTATCCCATCTAAGAATTTTCTTCCCAGTACTAACAAAGCATTTCATTTGAGGGCAGGACATTACAATATTCTACTGTAACTTTCTCAAATTTCTCATTTAATTCTAAGAATGCTATATAAAGCCTAGATTTTAAATAATAAAACAATAAAGACCTTGTGACCTGGAACTGAACCATAAGTCTCCTCTCATGGCTCCTGAATTTTTGTTATATCCTCTCCCATTAAATAAAAATGAAATCAGTGGATACATTTAAGTGCTTGTAGCCTTGAAAAGTCTTCCCACTTTTTTCTTCCATTTTGAAAATGTTTTAAATTCCAAGATCAAAACCAATGCAAAGTTTTGGCCCACTTTTACTAAATGATGCTTACATGTAAGAAGAATGAAGCTGGAATGGTGAGTGAATTACAGAATATGTTTTATTCATAGATAATCTAGACCTACCACACAAAAATCTATATTGCAGAAATGGCTCAGCAGTTAAGAACATAGTCTGAAACGAGTTAGCTTCCCATCACCCATGTTTGATGAATCACAACTACTTTTAACTTCAGTTTCAGAAAATCTGATATTTTTGCCCTCTCCTGGCACCACCTAGCACACACACACACACACACACACACACACACACACACACACACACACACACACACACACAGAGAGAGAGAGAGAGAGAGAGAGAGAGAGAGAGAGAGAGAGAGATACACATATCTACATGCAATTAAACATAAAATATAAACCCTAAAGAAAAAAAAGAGATTTATCCATATGTCTCTCGCATGGGAGAATATTCTGAAACTAAAATTAACAACATTCCTAATGTGGGAAAGCAGCTGAGAGGTAGCTCACTTACCTAGCATTTCTAATACTCTGGCTTTGATAACTTATAGTTCAAAATGGATATAGCTGTAGTATTTAATAATGTTGTTAAGATTTGGTTAGCAAACTCCACAAAATTAAAGTTTCCAATGAAATTGAGAAATGGAAATTAATATCTACTTGCATGGGTGTTATGAAGATTAAATAATTATATGTAACATATATGAAAGCATAGCTGGGATGTTTTGATGCTGAAATAGTTTAATGTTGTAAAGTTCCAATAGTTTTTTTGCATATAATATTGTAGAAGCAGAAAATTGCTGAACTATTGGAGAACTCTTTTCTCCCTCTCCTCACTGGTAGGTGGTGTACTGAAAGAAATTTTAACTAAGAAAAGGTCCTATACTTGAGATAAAATTGATCACATCCCTGGCTAACCTGTTGAAAAGGTTTGTGCACACAGGCAAGACATAGCCAATTACAAAGTGTTGTCATCAAGAACCTACCTGTATTTGTCAGATTTCCCAAATCCCATAATTTACCCTTAGAGATTAGAAAGTCCTAGCAAAGATACTAAAGTATATAATAACATATTTTTTATGAATTATTAAAACTTGCCTGAGGATTCAGAAAGCAAAGTCAGCAACAATCTATAGAGATGCATGCTTTAAAACAGATACAAATAATTGAAGAACATTAAAATAAATTATATATGTACACACAAAAAGTAAAATATCAAAATAAAATTAAGTCATGTCAAAGAACACCTAGATTTCAGAAGGAAAGCATGTTCTTGTACTCATTAAAAGGTAAATATTTTCCTATTTAATTTTGTCAAAAATAAATTGCACATTGAAGGTAGACACTAAAGTTGAACAGAGAATGCAAGTCAAAACTCTTGAAATAGCAAGCAAAATTGAGAGTTCAGAGCAGAATGCATGCCATGGAAATTATTAGAGATGTTTTTAAATATGTCTACAGATATCTTTTAATCAAAGTGTAACCTTTGCTCATTGGTTCAGCTCATTTTGGAACAGGACAACTATACACAAGCAGAACTTCACTTCAGTATTTGGATACTCTTTCCAGAGAACTTTGGAAGTATTCAAGCCTTGATCGACATGAGAGAGGAGCCATTCAATTAATTTTGATTCAGTTCAGATGACTTCTATGGCTTCATTGCATCTTGAGAGTCTGTGGTTCTACATACGTGTTTAGAATTCTAAGGCCTGGAGGAGAGTGACATTTTTTAACTATGTGATCAATAAATTATTGTTTTGAACAGTTCATAGTTTACATGCTTATAATTCATAAATTCTTATTTTCAGAAGAGAGCTGGAATAGAGAACACCTTGAATTAATATTCTATATCTAAGTTATTTCAAATAAAAATATTCTAGAACACATATATAGCTTTGACTAAATTATTCTTAGAATTATACTCTGAAGTCTGGCTATAGATGCTTATAATTCATCCATATTTCTGTTCGTAGTTATGATGATTTATAAATCATCCTTAAATGGAGTAACAAAATATGTGTCAAGGGAAATATGTGGGTCTATATTTTATGACAGATTCCAAAAGCTGTAAAAGTCCCCCATGTGGCTCCAGAGATCAACATTATACTATACTATGTTTATAATACAGTGTTATTAAAAAGTCATCAGCTGGCAAGAGAGCATGGCTGATGTCAAATAATCATTGTCCCTTCTGCTAAGCAACCAGTGTCATTCTCTGCTGTTCAGATGCTCTCTATCTTATGAGTGATCTTGCTTGTCATTGTGTGGGAAGCCAAACCAGTACAAGGTGAAACCTGGAATTTCTCCTTTCAAATATCACATTTGTCACTGAAAAGAACAACTCACTCTAACAGGAGCTAGGATGAAAGACTATGTCTATGAACACTACTACTTACCCTATCACCAAATAAAAAAAAAGTGAACAATGAAAATTTTCAGACCGGTTCTAAGGTATATAAGGCAAAGTATGTGCTAGAGACAAAGAACAGTTTCTCAAGGGTAATTAACTTGCTGGAAATCTGAATTATATATTGTTGTAGAAGACAAGAACCGCCTCCACCAGGTAAGGAGAAGTGAGGGTCTCTCTCTCTCTCTCTCTCTCTCTCTCTCTCTCTCTCTCTCTCTCTCTCTCTCTCTCTCTCTCTCATTGATTATGGGAGAAGTATTCATAATTCATATTCCAGAATCATAGCCTCATAATGAGGATTGAAAAGTCTTTATCATAGATTTATCTGCTGGCAGGATGGCATTGTCCCTGTGTAAGTGTGTTATTCTTCATAGGTCTAAATAGCATAGGCTAGTATCCTGAGACTGATGTGTCCCATGTGAGTGATGTAATTGACTCACCTTTCTCAGTAATTCACAGGAGGAAAAACAACACCTTTTACGCAGCCTCTTAAAGTGTTGCCATTCAGTGAACTTTAAATTACAGGTCTCAGTCTAAGAACTAGATAACACATGATAGCAACCATTTAAAATGTCCTTACAAGGAAGGATGGTTTTCCAGGGTTATCATTTGGTTCATAAACATTCCTAATAGGTTCATCTGTTGAAGTCTTGGTCCCAAGTCACTGCTCTATGGGAAAACAGCGGAAGTAGATGTTAGGTGAATGTACTGTTATCTGACAGGGATTATGGCAATCACAGACTCTCAGGTATATTCTTTTGCTTACTGGCTATGAGATGAGCAGTGTCTCTGCCATACACCATCACTAATATGCTGTACTTCACCACAGATCCCAAAGCAATAGTGTCAAGAAACCATGAGCTGAAACCTCCACTAATGAGCCAAAACTAAACTCCTTTTTTAAGTTGACAATCTTAGGTAATTTATCACAGTAATGGAAAGCTAATAAAATGACAGAAAGGCCTGAATTAATAAGAATTTTAAAAAGAAACATTAAAACTGAACTAAAATAATAAGAAAGGTTTTCACACCACCAAGGACAGGCACTTTTGCCTTCATAAAATATTATCAGATACTGTTACAATTTTGTCCACTTTCATTCTAATCAACAGAATTTGGAAATTCTGGTGAAGTTACTGCTTTGATAAAGGCATTTGTTGCCAAGTCCAATGACTTAATTCTATTCCTGGGAGTCAAATGCTAGAGGTAAGGTGAAACACAGCTTTTTCAGGTTGTCCAACTCAAGCTGGAAAAAGACTGGAACAGGTTTATCCACATCATAGTGGCTTTGTATGAATGCAAGACACATAGTTAACAGGGTCATTAAGTCTTGTAGCATGGCTGAAGCTATCTCCTGAGGCAAGGGTGACTTGAATCTGTGCTCCACAGTCTTATGCTGTGAGCACTTATTTTCCAATGGGTAATACCACATTTGGAAGCAGTGGAATCTTTAATAGTTATAGCCTGGTTGCTGGAATTAAGTCATTAGGGACAGGCCTTTGAAGGGCGTAGTCGCTCTCTGGGTTTTAAACATTTCCCTTGTCCACCATGATGTGAACATTTTATGGCTCAGGGTGTTGTCTCAGAAGAATGCCTTAGCCACCATACTGAATGGGAAACTTCAAAGGCCATGAAGCATCATAGTCTTTTTCTCTTCTAAGCTATCCCTCACAGGTACTCTGTTACAGTGATGCAAAAATAACTCATGCACACTTATTGCAGACAAATTGTTGCCATGGGTGGCTAGTAATTTAGTTTCTCTAAATGCAGAATTCTTGGCAGTATGAATTTGATGCTAATCAACCACTAAAAATTAATGGTTGGTCTGAATATCAAAAAATGTTAGGGAATATTTTGACTTCTCCCTAATGTTTCATTTATATAAAATATATTTGAGGTAAAGTACTGGACATTTTCAATTTTGAGCTCACTACTAAGGTGAATATAATATGGAATTAGTGCTGCTATTTCTCAGTGGAAGAAGATATTTGAATACTTAGAAGGTTGACATCGAAATATTGGAATGCATAGACCCATATAAAATTAAGGCTATCTTCCTACATCATCCTCTACATTAGCAAAATCATTGTCATTTCCTCATTGTCATTATTGCTAAGAAACTCAGTCAGGAAACATGCAATAGTAAGTGTATTTTCTAGACTCTCTTCCCCTCAATTTTCCCAGCATGCTACATTTTCCAAGCTTCTTATCAATATTTCTAACACTGACTCTTTTTTTTAGTTCCTCTATACCCTAGCACATTCCAACCACCATACTCTTGACAAAAATTGTTTTCATAATGTTCACAGCTTTGAATGTGATCCAGATTTTATATAGCCCGGCTAGTCATCCTGTGACAGGACACATTTAATTATTAAATTATAGGAATAAATCCAAAAGAAGATTAGTAAGAGACATATTCCAGCAAGGTTGTAGTTTACTCCTGGAAAAATGACCAGTTTTTATTTGATTTGGTGCAAGGCACTATTTGAAAATACTTTGAATTTTATAGCTGCCTTTCCAATGGCAATTTATTACAAACTTCTTATGAATTAAAAATCTGATACAAATATCAAGGGAAATTTTATGCCTCTATCTGTGATTAATTCTTACTAAAGTCATCAAAATATGGTCACATGAGAGTCATTTGATGTCCAAATGGCTTTTTATGAGATATTTTAGTCCTCACTCTCCAATCAAGATCTTTTTAAAATCCAATAATAAATAGACTCAATCACTAAAACACATTTAAGTTGCTCTGAAATTCAAAGCCTTATGAAATTAAGAAAATCTCAAGTATGTTCATTCTATCAATAATTTTGATTATTCTCTGAAATATAACTCAGTGCTCTTAAGATTATAAAATTGGTTCATTTATCTTGAGGCTAAGAGAATTAATGAGGTGATACTTGGCCAAGCAATTTCAATTCAGAGGCATAGACTAACAGTGTGATTCATAATTGTCATTATTGCTGGTTGTTGCATTTACCTTTCTAGGTATGATGAATCTGGTTTTAATTTACTATAGTTGCATTTAACTGTATTGCTATGCTGAATCACTGGGACAGATATTGCAATGTGATCCACATATCACTGAAGCCTTACTATTTTATTGATCAGAGCATTATATAACTATAAATGCCTTTTACAATTTTCACATGGAATTAATCCATAATTAATTTTTATGAGTTGAAACTATTGAGACAATATCGCAGTCACATTACTAAACATATTAAGATCATATTTTATTTTATTTTTAAAGCAATCTGATATGCTAGGCACTATGATTAGTGAAGCATTAATTAATGAACTTGAATTTAAAATCTTTACCATTTTTATTCCTTTCTAATATTTGCTATGAATTGTTCAGACAGAAGATCAAAAACGAGTATCATTCATTCTTACAGTCTTACACACTTAGGTCTACTTTACACATTTTTGATTCCCACATTATTGTGTTTCTTTTGGTGACCTCCCTGTCCTATTTCTTGTACTTGAAAATCCTCACACTTTATAAAATATTGTATAATTCCTATCTGATTTTGATTTAAGTATAGCATAGAGTCATTTGTAGACATCCAGAAATTGTATTGTGATTCCTAGTATACTATATGGAGGGGTCTACAAGGCAAATTGATTTTCATGTGATAATCTTAGCAAGTAAGAATGCTAAAGGGGAAATTAAGACTTCAGATGATTGTGTAGTTACAATACAACCAAATTATACAATATGGCAAAACAAAATATTTAATAATACACTTAATATTAGAAGAGATTTCACCAATCAATAAATATGTTTTGTCTTTGCTCATAAAAACACACACATTATATAAAGAATGCTATATTGATTTAGAATTCTTCTGTATTTAAAGTAACTCTAACATAGACTGTTTAGTACAATAATAAGTCTACTAATAAGCAATTGTCTGTCTACTTTACTCCATCTGATTCTTATGACTATATAGCAAGTTTCACAAAATGCTATTTATAACATAAGAAAAGTGCACTTGACAGTTTATTTGCTGGAGGTCATCAGGTCATATAAGACAGACTTTTAGCATAAGTTTATTTCTTAGTTCTATAAGACCATTTTTTGAAAATATGTTTTAGACAATCTCTGCTTTTTAAAGATATTATGCTAAAATATTACACGTTATACTGAATGTTTGTTATAGATAGCACAGGCAAATTTTTGTATGTAACAGTTCTCTTCTTCTTAAATTTGTGAGAACATTTGCCAACCAACAATAGAAAGCCACTTTCTCTCTTCTCCCAAGGTACCTATGTTTTCAGTGCCTTTTAATTCTAATCTCTTATTGTGCTTCAAAAGTAATTAGATTCTATATAAAGCAACTATTTTGTTTTTTTGCCCAGTGTTCAATGCTTTGGAAATCTCACAAACAATGCACCAAAAGTAAACTCTGTATTTGCTCTGCCCTAGATTCATTCCAGCCCCATATGGCCTCTTACCACACATATACATTCAGTTTCTTTATGAATCTCTCAGTGAAGGACACCATGCTCATTATCTTATTGATTCTAGCTACACATGCACTATCAACTGATTGGCCATAAGATAACCTTGACTTTTTAGTTTTTGAAAATTAATTGTGTCTATTAATCATCCAAGTTCCACAATTTGTCTCTTCCAATAAAATTCTTTCCAGGTAAAAACTTAGACTTTTTTTTCTAAATAAAAACCTTCATTTGCTGCCTCTTACTTTTTAAATTATCCTTTGAAATTCAATGTATTATGCTCATCATGTGAAACCAGGAAATCAACCTATTCACTTATACATGTTACTTACTCTAACATGCTTCATAACTTCTATTTTGATTTGGTAAACAATGCTATGTTTTGGTTTCACTTTCTTTCTGGATTTTCCTTTGCTCTTGAGCAGGTGCTTTTCTAAGTTTCTAGAATATAGATTTACCATGTTTGTGATCCACAACTTAATATTTGGGTTTTTGTTCAACCCTCTGTTCCCTAATATATACCATGGAGATAAAAAAAAATCTTAATTTTGCTTGAGTTGTATGCATAAACACAGACAAGACACCTGGAACAACTCATACAGTATGTCCTTCAGAAATGCTATTGATGCCTATATAGTTGTGATACATTTTGTAGTTTTCTGTGTGAAAGCAGGTATATATAAATGTGCATACATACATATATAAAATATAAAAATACACACACACACACACACACACACACACACACACACACACACACACACACTACCCAAATGCTGTTCTTAATGAGCCTCCAGTTTATGCTTGACTAACCGCATTCTTGGTGCCCTTGTTTAATTCTTGTTGCATACAATCAGTGGTATTTCTTCTTGTCAGTTTTCAAAATAAAATAAAATTGTTGTCACTCACAAAAATATAGCATATTTGTGCAGAATATTTTTATTTATTAGTTATACTAATTAACTTTTTCTAGCAAATGAACAACAAAGACCTTAAACCATATGTGTGATGTGGTGTATTCAATGGCAAGGGCATTTATTTGATTATGACAGAAGTCATGCATATTGAATGAATCCCAATGACACACACATGCCCACAAGAAATTAAAGAGAGTAGAAAGTACCAACTCTGAAAAAAAAAACAGCAACAAAAAGGGGGGTGAAGGGAAGAAATCAATGTCTTTAGTGACATAGCCACTGATATTTTATTCAGGCTCTATTGTATACTTTAGCCTTTGCAGGCAGCTCTAGAGGAACCTAGTGCATCATAAAAGAAAAACGGATGTCTCAGTCACTAAGTGTATAAACTAATCATAGAGAAGACCAGTGTTTGATTCCCAGAATCCACATTCTATAATTCACAATGATCACTCCAGCTCCAGAAGAATGTGACACTTCTGCATATACCTGTAACCATGTGCACTTACTTCCCCTAGCACATATTCACCATAAAAAATAATAAAAATAAATCTGGAAAAGCAAAACAAAATCCAACTTAAAAAAAAAAAACGATATTAAAGAAAGTGCTTAGGCTAACATAGGCCAGGAAATGGTCAGAGAGTCCCCAGATTTTGAGCTGCCTGATTCCTCTGCTAGAACTCTCTTCATACAGAGTAAGTAACATAGAAACAAACAGGAAGGACAGTATCTAATCTATTGCCAATGCCTCTAATTGTATTAAGCAGACTGAAACTCAGTTCAGGAACATAAAAGATGAAAGCCCTTGTTACAGTAAGAAGTTGTGAGATCTCTGATTATTTTTAAGTTTCGTTGGCACAAAAGCTTCCTTTGGCCACTGTTTCCCTAATTCACAGAGTCTCCTTGAAGGGCACAATATCACTCAGTGACATCCCAGCAGTGAAATTATTATTAGTGGAAGGCAGACATTGCAAAAGAAAAGATGTAGAAGCGATTGTCATAAACTTAGGATGGTAGCTATTTGTCTGGACATCATTTTGACCCTGTAGGAAGTAGACATTGGGGAAAGCTCTCGCCAGCTGGATAAGCAAGCAGGAATGAGATTCTTTTGCCATGGGTAAGTGAGGGGAAAGAACTGTTTTTATGAGACAATCACTCCAACTGTGTAAAAAGTTTCAGTGCATCTGAATAAATATAAATTCTGAGTGATTTCTCACCCTCTGTACATTTCACTAAGAGGTTTACCACATACACAAAACTGTGGGTGGGATTTTATTGCCTCTATCAGCAGCATCAGAGACAATTTTCCTGACTTCAGCTTCTGTTTTTGTTTATCATCAGCTTCCTTCTGTCTTATTTATCACTTTGCATTTCACAGAAAGAACAAAGAAACACTATCTAGCATCTGAACACTAAAAGCCCATTTTTCCCCTTTTATTTCCAGTTCTGAAGTGTTCTTCAGGTCTCATGGTTTTCTTCTAAAAGTGTTATAACTAAAGTAAAACAAGAGACTTCATTGCAGAAATCATTAAAGCAGTTCCTCCTGCAAATCAGAGATTCCTATGGAATAAATCTTGTTATTCTGGATCCATGAAGGAGAAGGTCACTGAGAAGTTTGAACATTATACTCAGATATTTTGAATCAGACTTGAGCCTGAGACTCGGAGATGGGTTTGAGGAACACAGCAGCATCATTTTTTCAATGGCCTTAACCTGGAGGAGCAATGCTGGGGAGAAAGAACACATTGAAAGATGAGGTTAAAAGGATTACCCAAGGGACAGTCATATATCACTAACAAGCTAATCAAGCTCAAAACCTGAAATGAGTTAAAGCCTAGCCAGAGACCTCAGACAATAAAGAGTTGAAAATAAATGAGGAGTATCCTCACACAAGGTTCCAAAAGGAAGTATTTCCAAATTCATGTTTAAGTTTAGGAGCTGTAACACAAATAATAAAAGGACACAGAAACTAATATTGTGATTCAAACTTCAAGCAGCTGACCCCTGGCTTCTTACCTTTACCTGAAGCTGAATGGGCTTATCTGGTCTCCACTAGCTTTCACCAAGCCCATGACTGTTGACTCTCTTCAGAGTGGCTATAGAATGAATGCCTCCTACTGAATACTTGTTCCTGTCTTTCACTCCCCTCTAGTACTGGGATTAAATGTGTGAGCTACAACTCTCTTTTAGACTGATTCACTAGTGTGTAGATCTGGGTGGCCTTGGACTCACAGAGATCTATCTACCTTTTTTTTTTCCTTCTCCATTCTCTTATTTAAATTAGAAACAAGTTTCTTTTACATGTCAATCCCAGTTCCTTCTCCCTCCTCTCTTCCCCTGCCCTCCACCGACCACCTATCCCATCCCTTTTTTGCTCCCCAGGGAGAGTGAGGTTTTCCATGGGGGAATCTTTAAAGTCTGTCATATCATTTGGAGCAGTGCCTAGGCCCTCCCCCATGTGTTTAGGCTGAGAGAGTATCCCTTTATATGGAATAGGCTCCCAAAGTCCATTTGTATACTAGGGATAAATACTGATCCACTACCAGAGGCCCCATAGATTTCCAAGACCTCCTAACTGACACCCACATTCAGGGAGACTGGATCAGCCCTATGCTGGTTTCCCAGCTATCAGTCTGGGGTCCATGAACTCCCACTTGTTCAGGTCAGCTGTATATGTGGGTTTCTCCAGCCTGGTCTTGACTCCTTTGCTCATCACTCCTCCCTCTCTGCAACTGGATTCCAGGAGTTCAGCTCAGTGTTTAGCTGTGGGTGTCTGCTTCTGCTTCCATTAGCTACTGGATGAAGGCTCTAAGATGACTTATAAAGCAGAGCAGGAAAAGAGATACCATAATATAGGGAGCCGTTATAGGTTTAAAGAGAAATTTGGCACTAGGAAAATGTCCAGAGATCTACAAGGATGACCCCAACTAACAATCTAAGCAACTGTGGAGAGGCTACCTTAAATGTCTTTCCCGGATAATAAGATTGATCTATCTACCTCTTAATCCTGAGTCCTAGGATTAAAGGTGCATGCTACCACCTCCTAGCTTCTAGCTACTGTGATTAAAAGTATGTGCCTGCCTTCTATGGCTTGAGGCTTACATTGCTTTCTGAATCCTCAAGCAAGCTTTAATAAATCATAAATAATAAATCACTCACTGTAGGGTGCCATATGCCTACAGAAATATGAAATAATATTTGAATTATTTCAGTCATCTGCAAAGTACAAGATGATAAAAATTACAAACAAAATGGAAATGAAAATCTCCTACCCATGAAATTGTTTCATATTCTTAATTTCATTACCAGATAATTTTTTTTAATTATATAAGATTAAATATCCCTGAAAGTAAGTTAAAATTTTATAAATGATGAAAAGAAGTGTCATGAGGCAATTATGAATGTAAAAGTCAGAATGTTATTCAGTATTTTTAAAACTCTAGATTTGTAAAATTAAAAATTGTTAATATATATGTAGGACAAGTTCACTTCTAAATATGTTCACATATTTGAGAAATAAATGAATATATTTGCTGAGAAATTGTATTCACTGCAGCCCAGAACTGGGGATAGCTCAAAATGTGGATCAACAGGATAGCAGGACAAAATGTTTTGGTATATTTACTATAGGAAATTATGCTATAGTGAAAACAAATAAACTTCCAATATGCAGTGTAGCTTAGATAGTTTGTGGCATAAAAGAAGCCAGATAAATATTGCATAACATAAAATTCTATTTGTTTATAAAATTAGAACTATCAAGAACTGTTTCTAGATACTCAGCTGCTTATTTTCTTCTGGAAGGTAATGATATTAATGTAAAGAAATGCAAAACAAAACATAATAAAAATAAGAACAACAATAAAAATCAACCACATGCCAATAGGTGATTTTTTATCACTTTTTGTATTCATTCTTTTTGCAATTTTTAAAACCAAAGGAATAGCATGTTCTTAGGCTAAAGTAAAATACCATAGAGGTCTATGTTCTCATAAGATAATAAAACTCAAAGCAAATAAAAATGAAAAGCAAGAGAAGGACATAGCTTTTAACTCCTATGCCTCACTGGCCAAAGATGAAGATCAGTGCCTTTTGATGAATGATCAAATAATTTTATTGTTCTTGCCAACACATTCTCATAGGTTACATGATAAACCTTCTTACTTTAATCCTTCCAAGGTCACAGACTGGAAATTTTTGTCAGTGCTATAGATAAAATATATGCATATTTATAAAAGCATCTCATGCTGGTGTCCAGATAGAAATGAAACATGACTTGACAATCAAATACCATGTAGTAATTTGTTTACTTTTATTTAGCACAGAGAACATTAGGAGAAAGAATGGTTGGATTTAGATCTTCACTTGACTGGGATATCCAATAATTAGGGGGTATAGTTTTGAGTTAGCTGATAACTATGTTTCCAGAAGAAATTAGCATACTTGGAAGGATTGAAAGGAACAAAGTGATTCTAAATGGGTTCCTTTTCTAGAAACTTGGGAGATATTTCTAGTGCTTTGGACATCAGATCTCCATACATGCTAGACTTTGAGCTGTACAAATTTCACCAACATCTCTTCATTTTCTAGATGATTTTGACCTTAGACTAAGCATTGCATCATCAGCCTCGCATATGAGCTTACAAACTAAATTGAGAAATATGACCAGAGTACCAGGTTCTGAAGTCTACAGACAGCCTGTCATGGAGACTCCAGCTAATATCCCCGGTGAGTCCTCTTTCCTGTATCTATATGAATAGTCAGCTGTGTTTCCAGAGAATTTTGAGTGATAGAGAAAATACAGGCATATTTAGTCAGATGGCCTTAGAGAGAGGACTGGAGTGAAGTATTCATAGCTGCATGCAAGCTGGATGCATTCAGATGCCTCTGCGGTTTACTGCAATACAATGAGCCAATCAGATCTGTAATTTACAAAATGTTCACTGAGAGTGAAGTAAACGTCTTGTACATAGAACAAACAGAATATCTAGAAGAACATTATAGAAATTGGAATACTTGAGTGATGAGAGCCTTCATTTTAACATTGGCAGAAGGAACTTAAATGAAGACATAGTTAGAAATAACACATACAGATAATAGTATTTACAAAAACTACCAAAAAAGAGAACATATATGTTGGAATCTAATAATTTTGACAAAAGTATATAAAACACAAAATGAGTATGATATTGTGTTATAATCTCTGGTTAATCAGCAACTGCTTAATTTTACTAAAACATTTACTGTCCAACCAACATAAGAAGAAAGTATGACTCATGTAATTTAAGAAAAGCAGCTCATGAGAGAAAGACACCATGTGACAGTGTTCAAGCAGAGGGGTTTTTATTTTTATTTTTGTTGTTGTTGTTAGGGAAAGGGATCATAAAAAGGGGAAAGGGTAAGGTAGGGAGACAGGCCTTCTGGTACAGGAATAGTGGGAGAGAGGAGAGAGACAGAGAGAGAGAGGGAAGCAGGAAGACAGACTGTCTGAGGGAGAGAAAGAAAGAGAGAGAGGATGGGGTAGACAGGGCCCTTTTAAAAGGGAAAATTGGATATTCACAAGTGATGCTTTGAGTTGCTGCAGCTGAGGGCTTACCCTCTCAGAACCCAAAGGAAGGGCCAGTACAGATGCCTGAGTACTAACAACTCTTATTTTCACTTGTTGGGACATGATCCTGACACACAGGAATCAGAACTCAACTGGGCATAGTTACACAGCTTGTGGCAGTACATGGTCTCTACCTTGTCTGGTCACCTTTCTGGGTAAAACATCTGCTAGGCAGAAAAGCATGTGGGGGGGGGGGGAAGACAGCAGGGCATGTTTAAAATAAGACATTTAAAATAACCATATGTGCCATCCTAGAGCCTTCATCCAGTAGCTGAGGGAAGCAGAAGCAGACATCCACAGTTAAACACTGAGCAGAACTCCTGGAATCCAGTTGTAGAAAGGGAGGAGTGATGAGAAAAGGGGTCAAGACCAGGCTGAGGAAACCCACAGAAACAGTTGACGTGAGGAAACATGAGCTCACGGACCTCGTCTGACACCTGAAGAACCAGTATATGACCAAGCCAAGCCCTCTTAATGAGGGTGTCATTTAGGAGCAACTGGGTAGTCTGGGTCCACTTGCCGTGGAACTAGTATTTATCCCTTTTATCCCTAGTGTACGAATGATTTGGGGGGGGCATTTCCCATAGAGGTATACAATCTTAGCCTAATACCCGGGGCAAGGAGGGGGAAGCAGAGGGCTCAGGTCCTGCCGCAAATGATGACATATTTTGATGATCTGCCATGAAAGGCCTCACCCTCCCTGGGGATTGGATGGGGGATGGGATGTGGGAGTTGGTTGAGGGCATGTGGGGATTGGGAGGATGGGAGGGAGAGGGAACTGGGGTTGATATGTAAAATATGATTGTTTCTAATTTAAATAAAATTTTATAAATACTAAAAATAAAATATATTTGGAAAAGAAAAATAATAAAATATAATAAAATAATCACATGGCAGTATAGTATGCTTGGCAAACTTTCAGGAAAGTGAAGAATGATGGGAAATGATGTTAACAGAAGACTGGAGGATAGAGGCCCATACATTCCATTCTAAAAATGGTGTGAGCATCTTTGGGAATGAAAAGAACTTATGAAATCATTGAAACAAATTTACCTTTAAAATACATTTTCTAATCTCAAGAAATGATAGTGGGTAAAACATATAGCATCCAAATTCTACTGATTTATTATCATCATCAGCAGCAGCAGCATCATAATTTTGATGTATTCAAGTGTGAGCATTTGAATCATGGCATAGGTGTGAAGATTACTAAACTTGGAGGGATCACTTCTCTTTATCTACCGTGTAGATCCTAAAGGATTAACCCAGGCTGGGAAGAAATTGTTATCATATACAGGAGCCATCTGATTGGCTCACCCAATTTTGAAGAAACCATAATGGTAATGAATAAAAACAAATTCACTGTAAGATATAACAATGTTTAAATTTCAGACACACACATATGTTTTTTTTAAAGTAGGGTTCTGTGATTGGTAATTGTTTATTAAAAAGCAGATGGTAGGAAAGAACTCCCCACCGACATCTATGTTGTTTAGAAAAAGCACAAGCATTCCTTTAAATCAGGTGCAAATCATTGCCCTCTTTTACTCAATATTCCATCTTTTCTTCTAACTCATCCCCAGAAGAGATTTACATGATATTTCGTTTGTTAAATTATATGAAATTGGCTCACAGAAGCCAGCTTACTCCTTTGAATAAGAAGATATAATTTATAACCATCCAAATATGCAATACAAGTAATTAGAGAAAGCATGGAGAAAGGATGCCCACAGAACAATTGTGGAAAGTCAACTTAGCAAACAACAATTAGCATGCTAAAAACACTGTTTCCTCCAGGGGGTTTAAAATAACCAGACCATTTTAGTCTTGCAATGACAATCTGATCCCTTAGGGAGAATAAACTAGGCTTGCTTTTCCTGTACTTCTTTGCCTCCAATACATGGAAGCTATGATGTTAGGCAGTGTTCTGGTTAGTCTCTTGGATATGGTAGCACAAGATTTGTGGAGCAATTGTGAAAAGTGAACTTAAAAGAATGGAGAAGGCAAGGCCTCACTTTTCTAATGCCCTTGATTATTTGTATGCATAGGACAAATGAGCTTCATTATACCATCAATATAGAACTGCCCAGGTCATAGCACTGCATTGGTATCTTACCTGTTATATGGGAGTTTTTAATCATAAATGGCTGGATCTTTTTTAAAAAACCTCTTTCACTTTTTTCAAATATGAGAACAAGTGTCACTTAATGCCCTACATTACTGAGTAGACATGTACCCATGTGTCATCAGCAGATTCTTTAAAACCCTTTTCCTTATTTCCCCTCACCACCTTTTCTACCCCCTTCCATCCTTCCTACTTCATTTCTCCCTCCTGTTTCTTTGACAACGCCAAAGTGATTGAAGATTTAGTTTTTCTAATCCCAGCCTGACCATTTGCTTACTGTAGGCCTAGATAATTCCACAGGTTCCTCTGCATTCTATGGAGTTCTCACCTGTGGGTCATGTCCCATTTTGAGTGTCTTGACCCTTTCACAGGGCTCAACTAAGACCACTGGAAAACACAGATATTGTCATCAAAATTCATAAGAGCAGCAAAATTATAGTGAAGAAGTAGCAGCAAAATAGTCTTATAGTTGGGGATCACCACAACATGAAGAAATGTACTAAAGGTTGCAGCATCAGGAAGATGAGAACCCCTGCTTCGAATCAATGTTGCTGATTTTTGTAACATGTTAGCAAATACCATGGGAATATAAAAATCATTTCACAGCAATGTATAAATTAAGCACACTAATAACTATTCATATTTCATAGTGATAAAACAGTAAGATTGTTTATATTTTCTACTGTTTTGATTACTTTGTGGGCTCAGCCACATTTGGCAGCATAGATCATAAAAGCATCTTGAATCCACTGTCTTGAGTTCTGAGTCCTCTGTGAATTCTATACCTTTTCTCTCTACCTTAGTTCTAGATACTAGCAGAAGGACACGGATATTATTTTTGCTTACAGCAGTTAAGCTAACACTTCATTAGCACCTCGGGGTAGTGATAGATCTATATTAAATGTGTTTATTTGAAACTTCCTTAAATTATAACCACAGTGTCTTTAGGGCTTCATACAAGTGAAGAATGAAGCTATATGACCAACAGGTAATTGTGCCAAAGACACTTTAATTTCAAAGATGCTTGTATATTTCAGATTGAGCAATTTCTTCCATTCTTCAAAATGCAATGTAAAGCTTCAGTTTACTATATAACAGTGCATAACAGTATAATTGCTATGGTTTCATGAAATCTAGTAAAAAGTTTTTTAGTTACTTATTTTCTTAATGCAAGCTAGTAACAACAAGGGTGGCCATAAGATAAAAGTACTTAAACAAAATTAAAACAAAACTTGACTATTTCTGTTAAGAGTGATGCAAAGGATTATTTACAAAAATATACATCAATGCATACATACATGACCATTTCTCTCCAAATAGATCCTAATGTGAAAATGAGAGATCCCTGAAATTGAAAAATGGGGTAATTTCAATATGACTCCTGGCCCCACTAAACTGTTCTGTGCTTCCAGACACTTCACTCTTTATGACAGACATTTGTTGACTTTGTGGTCGGTCAAGTAAAAGGTGATATCGCCAGTTCAGAAGAGCTATGCTGACCCCAGAAACAAAGTGAAGTTCAAAACTTACAGCCAGGTAGAAAATACTGCATAAGATAACAAATTAATGTAATGATCTAGTCTGTTCCACCTTCTGGTTGAATTGAAATGCAACTTCCATGGAAAAACACACATCCAGTACTGAAAATCTGGCCAAGTACTGATAGTTGAGGAGCTCACGGCTCACAGATCTAAGGTGAACCTACATTATTCTGCTAAATGTATAAACTATTAAACTGCTTCCTCATTTTGTATCTCAAGGAAGAGTCTTTGTGCAGAAACTCATAACATATCAAATGTGCAGAGAATAAGTGTCAGTGAAAGAAGGAAGAGAAAGATTATAAGAGACAGAAATCGGGAAAAGCCAGTGTGAACAATGTCTTCTGGAAGTAACAGAACTTCTGCAGTCATGAACTCATACTGGCTGTGTTTGCCTGCACAAGACCTGTACAAGATCAAAGTAGTCAATAATCTACCATGGAAAGAGATGAAACTTACAGATACACAACCTTAGCTGAGGACTATTGAAAGTTGATACCTTCTGGAGGAAGGACAATTAGTTTTTTATTTCCCGTATTTTTTGAGATTACAGTATAATTCTATCATTTCTCCTTTTCCTTATTCTCTTTAAACCATTCCATGTATTCTTTCTTGTTCTCATTCAAATTAGTGGCTGATCTTTCAATTAATTGTTGGCATGTACATGTGTGTATGTGTTGTACACAAAATTGTTTTCTAATATCAAATACTCATTTAAGTTATTTTTAAAGGTATGGACCCTGTTATGGGCCCACCAGTCTCCAAACTCATGAGTATTTGGGCAGCAAATTTGCACATAATCAGTTATTTAATGTTTTTTAAAATAAGGACAGAAAGGAAGTTGTGAGAGGTTGGATTCAGGGAATAGTTAAGGGGAGGAATAGAGGGTGAGTAATATTGAAATACATTGTATGGCATTCTCAAAGTATTGAAATGTATTTCACTAAAGAAATAATAGTATTTTATTCTTTCGCTTAACTGTATTCCTAATGTATCTCAATCCTGGCTTTTTGTGAACATTGAGGAACACTTTTAAAAGACAATGCAAAATTATTCAAAGAAACAGTTTCCTCAAGTCTCCTGCTATAAAAGTTTATGCAGACAAAAATGTAAAGATATCTAAATATAAATATTAAAGTATGCATATGTTATATAAAAGGAACATGTTAATTAGTACTCTGATTTTCTCTTCTCTCCTGTATATACCCTATTTTTAGAATCCTTATTATTATTTCTGGAAATCTACACATTGTAACTAGGCCTAGGCCCTGACCCAAATGACTTGACAGATTTTGATTATGCCTCATGGAAGGCCTCACCCTCCCTGGGGAGTGGATGGGGGGGGGCATGGGAAGATGGATGGTAGAGGGAACTGGGATTGATATGTAAAATAAGATTGCTTCTAATTTAAATAAAATTTATGAAAAACATTTTCTTTTAATTCAGTGTCTATTCAAACGTTAAGGAAGAAGTCACCTCATGATTAATGTAGAATACTCTGAAAATATTTAGCAACTACATTTATGACAATTCATTTAAATTTTATGTCATATTTTCATTATTGTCAATGTCACAAAATGATTGGTTCATATTGTAATGAAAATTCAAGACTGTCAAAAAGCCCAATCACTACTACATTGGTTAGGACAAAATACTGATATGAGTTGCATTTTTGAGATTAAGTTGGAGACAAGCAAAATAAAATAACTCAAAATTTATTATGTCTGCCTTTTTTGGAAATATATTGATTGTTCCTTCATTTGGGACATTCACAAAAGAATTCTATAGTGTTTAAGACATCTTCAAATGAGTGTCAAAGAAGTTAAAGGAATGTAAAAATCCCTCCTTTTTATTATAAACATATATGGAAAATAATGTGTCAATTTTGGGAAAACTTTTGTAGATAATAAACAATACCTAGTGAGAGAGCAGTGTTACTGCTGAATATAGTCACAGATAAAAACACCCCTGCCCTGAACTATACACATACATACACCATGTTCAAGAACAAGTTAACTGCCAGAAATAATGAAGTATGAAATACTTCAGATAGGAAAGAACTTCAAGAAATGGACCATATAACCTGCGCCTGAAGAAGGTGGCTATATCACATGTGCCTGCCACTATTGCCATGAGAATATTTTCTGTGTATGTGTGTGAGCAGCATGTTAGTTATTTTTAAGGTCTTCTGTGAATGTTTGGAATAGAAGAGAACATTAAGAAGAGAAAATGAAGGGCATCTTAAGAAACATTGTGAGCTACTCCATTGTTATATTTCCTATACTCTGTGACAGTATACCTCCAATGGCTAACACACAATAAAAATATTTTTAAAAGTCCTTAGATATGATAAAGTCTACACTCAAGGAATAGGACACTATATTCACTCAGAATTTGGGGACTTAGTTGAAGTTCAGGTAGTCTGTTCAATATCTGGTGAGATGTAATAATAGGAGGGACTGATTGTCATAGTGAACAGCCTACTAGTCATCATCCTTCCAGATTGAGTTAATGTAAGCAATTCCCAGTTATGAAATCTAGCAAACTGAAAGGCAATTTCCTCTCTGGAAGAAGATAGCCTTAAGATACAAATTTTTAATCATAATTTTAGATTTTAATTAAAGTATTCTTTAACAGGTAATAGCAGAGAGCACACATAAAGTTTAAGAAATTAGGAGAAAATCAACAAGTGTTCCAAATATTGACTTTGACTATAAAGAGCTCATTATAAATAGCTGCATAAGTATTGTTCAACTTCTAGGACTATAAAACTATTATTAAGACAAAGCTTAGGGATAAATAATTTAATCTGTTAACTATTACTTTCCAAAATATACAAAAAAGAGCTTTAAAATAAATCTACATCCTGATAGTTAAAATCTTTCAATATGATTGCAAATACCACTATGCATAATAAAATACTCATGATACTAAGAATTAGCCTGATTAGATTTACAGAAATCTAATACTAACAATCTATACAGTATTTTTAATTTTATTTCTTCATTTATTTTGCCTCCCAGCCACATTTTCTACTCACTCCTCTCTTTCTATCCATCCTCACCTTCACTCTGACCACCTGCCCCTCCCCAGCATCTACTACTCCTCTTTTTCTGTTCAGAAGGGGGCAGACCTCCCATGAGTATCAATAAAGCATGGAATTTCAAGATGCAGTGAGACTAAGCACCTCCCCTTGTATTTAGGCTGGGCAAGGCAATCCAGTATGAGAAATAAGTTCCCAAGAGGCAGCCAAAGCATTAGGGACAGCCCTTCACCCTTCGAAGTCTCACAAGTAAACCAAGCTAGACAACTGTTACATATATGTAGAGGGCTTAGGTTGGTCCTATGCAGGATCCCTGGTTGTTGGTTCAGACTCTGTGAGTTCCTATATGCCAGATTAATTAAAAAACAAACAACCTGTCTAGTTTTAATGATTTGGCCATACCCTGTCTAACACTACGTAAGACATTATGTGACTAACTTATGCAAGGAGCCAAGACATAAAAGGTAATAATAGAATGCTGTTAACATTTCTTCATGACACTGTCATTTAGAAAAAGGTAGAAAAGTTTCACAAATGAATATTGACAGAAACAGGACACAATATAATTATTTTAAAGATAACTGTATATCTAATAATTATCAAGAAAAATTAATAATTCAGTATTATTTTCCTTTAAAACAATAATTTCACAACTATAATTGCTTCTTTATATAGAGTATAATTATCATTTTATACATATTATACCCTATGATTTATATTTAGTATGTTATCTACATAGAAAATAAAACTATAAACTTTAATAAGTGATCTAGCAAAATTCCAATTACATAAAAGAATTCAATTTTATTTCTACATTGGTTATAAACAAAAATGAAAATTTTAAGAAGTGTATACTATTTCTAACACTATCAAAAATGTTCAAGCATACATGAATAAGAAAATTTAAATGTCATAGTAATTTGGAAAATAAAGGGCATGACATACTCAATACTACTAATTACTGAGTGAGATCGATCGATCCTCACTCACTGACTTGTATTTACTCTATTCCCATTTTTAAAAAAGTCACAGATTTGGCACAGACTGAAACTTCACAGAAAGGGCCAAGATGTGAGTGACCATCTAGGCCAAACAGCCTCTAGGCCCTAAGCCCCAGCTGCAAAATCCTGTCCCTTACCGCTACCAACTCAGCCTCACTAGCAGGTCAGCAGCAAAGGCTCCTGCAGGGAAGTTGCACCAACACCCTCTATTGGACCCTGTAATCTAAAAATCTCTCTCCCCTCCCCAAACTCACACAACCCCTGGAGATCTCAGGGGCTCCCTGAGGCACAGACAGTGGCCTAACTGATAGGTCCAAAAGTCACAGAAACTCACTGCACTGACTGGAAGAAGAGACGGGTAGACACAAGTGCAAGAATACATTCAACAACCTAAACAGAAACATCTTACCGCAAGAACCTAGTAGTCCTACAACAGGAAGACCTGAACATCTCAACACAGAAGCAGCAGAAGTAAATGAACTTAAAATAACTTTATGAAGATGGTAGATTCCCTTATAGAGGAAATTATAAATTCCTTTAAAGAAATCAAGGTAAAGACAAGCAAAAATGAAAGAAATCAGTAAATATCTTAAAGAAATTATAAAAACCAAGCAAGTGAAGGAAAAAGTCCAATACTTGAAAACTGAAAGAGAGGCAATAAAGAAAACACAAACTAAGTTAATTCTGGAAACAGAAAATGATTAGAAAAGGCAGAGTCAAGCATAACCAACAGAAAAAAAAAATAATCATCACAGATTTATTCTTTCAGTTTGACTTTTGGTTTTATCTCACAAGTGAACATCAGTTAACTTTCAAATTTATATAGCTAATAAGAACAAAATGAGAACTATATGCCCTACCTAATATTTATAAAATATTCAGTTAAAGCAGTAGAAAATAGTGAACAAAAATATTCTGTCAGTATAATCTAAGAAAAGTGGGCACTGTTCTACATACACCTGATGAAAGTAGATGCAGCAATGATTACATGAGCTTTTCATTAAATGGTGATGGAAAAATTGAATTTATACCCCTACATCACACAAGAAAATCTAGATAAAATAGGCAAGGTCAAACAGTAGATCTTGTAGACTGAAGAATAAGAAAATTTTTTGTGATCTCAAGTTGTCAGACTTCTTGAAAAAACAAAGTCAAATACTAACAAAGAAATAAAAATAAAAGAACAACTAAAAATTTAAAACTTAAAACTAAGAGCATCTGATCAAAGGACAGCATTCAAAATTTAGAATATAATTTACACAGTTTGAGAATATACTTTCAGAAAACACAATTAACAAGAGATTTTGGTGGGGTTATAAAGGAAATCCTAAACTTATTTGAAACAGGCAGTGTGTTCAATCTATAAGTACTAAAATTTAGTAAAGGTTTCACAAAAGAAGACATACATAAATGCTTGTCTTGAACAATAAATCTTGCTGAGAAGCCATGTTTGGAAGATCCTAGGCCCCAAGAGTAAACTATTATTTTGCCAAATGGCCATAGCATCAAACTGCCATCTAAATTTGTGTCTATATATAATAGAATTGTGCACCTCACAGACTACACCAGATAAGTTTCTTTGTACAATGGACAGATGGTAACATTTACAACTGGCCAAAATGCAGAAAGTAACTGTCTATGGAATGATCAGCCATAAATGGGGTGCCTATAACATACCTCCATACCAGAAGACTTAGGGGTCTAAGAGAGAAGAAAGATTGCAAGAGCCAGAAGTTGAGGAGAATAAGAGCAAAACAGTGTCTTCTGGATGCCACAGAACTAATAAACTCACAAATTCTTGGTACTTGAGGTGGCCTGCACAACTTGCACAAGGTTAACCCATCAGCCTTTTAGAATGAAGTGAAGGAGCAGTCATAATATTCCAGCAGTAACTGAGGAGATATTGACACTTGACAGGGACTGGGGAAACAACCTCAGTGTTTTCTAAAGGTATGGCCTTTGTAGGTCCATCATGCCCCACTGGATGGTGCAGTGCCCATGAATATATAGGTAGTATAGCCTAAGCATTCAGTTAACAAGAAATATGGCTGGGAGATTTGGGAGACTGAATCTAAGCGAAATTAAGGAGGAGTATTAAAGGTGGATATGACCAAAATATTTTATGAAGGTTTGAAATTCTCAAAAAATTAATAAATTATTGTGTTTAATTTTAAGTAAAATTCTACTTTAAAAGCAAAAAAACCCAAGATATGCAAATAGCCAATAAGAGCATTTTCAATGGGTTTTATCAATTATGAAGAAACAGGAAGCTAATTACTTAAAAATCAAGGCAGACTGGAAGTATCTGAAAGTGCCTTATTGTCTCATTGACACTACTCCTAAGTTTATAACATCATGTAAAGTAGATGATCCTTATAATGGGACAACATAACTAACATGTAGTGCAGATGCAAGTGTTCCCAAAGGGAACTCAAATGTGTTCTATCAGATCTTACTTGAAAAGCGGTTTATTATTGATTTAAAAATGAATAAAAAAATCAACCCATGGCTAAAAATGGAATATATGGGCTCAGAATCCCAGATACAAAAAAGGATGAAACAGAACAGAGTTCAAGATTGAATTTTAGGTAAAACTTTACTGACTACATAGATCACCTACAGTGACAGCAAATGGGGGAGGGTGTTTGATTAGGAATAGGAAGGTTGCTGAAGAGACATTAAGAATCAAGGTGCTTAGTGGAATCTGTCCTTTGCCCAAAGAAACTTCTCTGGTATGACCTGTGAGGTGCACTACTCTATGATTCAGAGATAAACTATCCTCCATCTAACACTTCCATGTCAGATCCATCCTAAAACTTTCTGTACATTCACTGATGTCATTTAAAAGGATGATGATACCAACATCAATTAAAGGAACTCAAATATCCATCAAGAGTTAAGTGGAGTTTTGGTGACTAGCTTCTTGAGTTCTTTGTATATTTTGGAGATCAGCCCTCTGTCAGATGTGGGATTGCTGAATATCTTTTCCCATTCTGTGGGCTGCTGTTTTGTCTTGTTGACTATGTCCTTTGCCTTACAGAAGCTTCTCAGTTTCAGAAGGTCCCATTTATTATCAATCTCAGTGTCTCTGCTAATGAAGTTATTTTTATGATGTGATCTCCTGTACAAATTCATTAAAGGGTACCTCCCACTATCTCCTCTAAGAGGGTCAGTGTGGCTGAATTTATGTTTAGGTCTTTGATCCAATTGGACTTAAGTTTTGTGTGTGGCAATAGATATGGATCTATCTGAAACCTTCTACATTGTCCCCACTAGTTAAGCCAGCACCATTTGTTGAAGATGCTTTCTCTTATCCATTGTATAGTTTTAGCTTCTTTGTCAAAAATAAGGTGTTCATAGGTGTGTAGATTAATATCAGGGTCTTCAATTGAATTCCATTGGTCTCCCTATCTGTTTTTGTGCCATACCAAACAATTAAATTTAAAAGTGGGGTTCAGAACTAAATAGTGAATTCTCAATAGAGGAATCTAAAATGGCTGAAAGATACTTAAGAAAGTGTTCAACATCCTTAGGCATCAGGGAAATACAAATCAAAGCAACTCTGAGATACCATCTTAACAACAGCCAGAATGGCTAAAATCAAAAACACCAATGAGTCTGTACTTGAGAGGATATGGACAAAGGTGAAAATTCCTCCATTGCTGGTAGGAGTGAAAACTTGTGCATCCACTTTGGAAATCAGTATGGCAGTTTCTCAGGAAAATGGGAATCGGTCTACCTCAGGATCCAGCAATTCCACTCTTGGACATATATTCAAAACATGTACATTCATACAACAAGGATATATGTTCAACTATGTTAATAGCAGTGTTGTTAGTAATAGCCAGAACCTGGAAGTGACCTAGATGCCACTCAACTGAAGAATGGATGGAGAAAATGTGGTACATTTACACAATGGAGTATTATTAATGGTGGTGGTGGTGGGGTGGGGAAGGACAATGAAATCTTGAAATTTGCAGGCAAATGGATGGAACTGGAAGAAACCATCTTGATTGAGGTAACCCAGTTACAGAAAGACAAGCATGGTATGTATTTACTCATACTCATATATGGATATTAGACATAGAGCAAAGGACTACCAGCCTACAATCCACACAAGGATGAACATAATAGAGAAATACATGGTCCCCTGAAGAATGGGAAAGGGACAAGGACTCCTTAGCAAATTGGGAGCATAGGGAGAGAGGGGGGTGAGGTAGGAAAAATAGAAGGGGAAAAGAGGAAGGGGGAGGAGAACAAGAAGGAACAGGAAGACTGAAACAGGGGAAGAATAGAGGAGAGCAAGAAAAGAAATGCCTTAATAGAGGGAGCCAGTATAGGTTTATAGAGAAATCTGACACTAGAGACATGTTCAGAGATCCACAGAGATGATTCCAACTATAATCTAGGCAGTAGTAGAGAGGCCTCCTTTGATGCCCTTCCCCCATGATGAGATTGTTGACTACCTTAATTGCTACCCTAGAGCCTTCATCCAGTATCTGATGGAAGCAGAAGCAGGCACCCACAGCTAAGTACTGAGCCTTACTCCTGGAATCCAGCTGTAGAGGTGGAGGAGGGACAGAAGAGGAGTCAAGACCATGGTGGAAAAACCTACTGAACCAGCTTATCTGACCTAGTGAGAGCACAGGGACCCCAGTCACAAAGCTGGAGAAACAACATTGGACTGAACCAAACCCTCTGAATGTGGGTGCCAGTTGGGAGGCCTGGGCAGTCTATTGGACCTCTAACTGTGAAACCAGTACTAATTCCTAATGCTCAAATGGACTTTGGGAGCCCATTCCCAAAGGAGAGATACTATTTCAGTCCAGATACATGGAGGAGGTGCTAGACCCTCCCCCTAATGATGTGACAGACTTTGATAATCCCCATGGAAGGCCTCACTGTCCTTGGAGAGTGGTGGTACATGGGTTGAGGGAGTTTGTAGGGGGCATAAGAGGATGGGAGGGAGAATGAATGGGGAGGGGAATTGAAATGTAAGATGATGGTTTCTAAATAAAAGATGAGTTAAGTGGATAAAAATGCTGATGTGTTAATTGAAACAAGGTTGTACAGCATTTAGACCAAGGGAGATACAGCTACACACAAATTTTGAAGGCTAATCATGAGCAAAGTACATTTAGCTACACTCATTAGATATTTATGAAAAGTAAAAAACAGAAGAAAAGCATGCAAAAATATCCTACAATATTATGGAGTTAAAGATTCAATTACTTCCTGAGAGTAACATTTTGAGGTATAGCAATAGTTGCTATGGTACCAAATGTTAGCTTTCTAGAACTAGTCATAATGTATAACAGATTGAATAACTTACATAAATATATTTATCACGATGAAAATCAAAATCTGAGTTCAAAGTGTCAACAGAACTGTGTTTGCTGAAATCTTTTTCTTCTGCCTTTTTGTGGCCTTCCTTCTCTCTGTGTCTACATCCTAAACTCTCCCTCAAAGACATCTATTGATATTGGATCAAGGTGTTCCTAATTAAACTTATTTTGTTAATTATGTCTCTAAACAATCTGTGTCCAAATGCAAAGACTTCACTTTATTTCTTAAAAGACTAAAAAATTGGTTATGCATGTGTGTATGTGGTTTTCCACAGAGGTTCTGAAGCTTGAGTTACAGGCTGTTCTAAGCCACCTGCTTTGAGTGTTGGAAGCAGAGCTCTGGTTCTCTGGAAAACCAGGAAGCCCTCTTACCTGCTGAAACATCTCTTCAGCCCCACAATTTATAAATTTTAGTCACTACTAATTATAGGCCAATTTAGCCCACCATAAAGATAGGATTCATCCCAAAGCTTATTAGAGCACATAGTCTGCTGGATGAAACCACCATTCTCCTATGTGACTTCGATGACACTATTTAGGTACCATCCTTGACATACTTAAGAAAATGCTCATCAAAGACATTTTCTCTCTTCTGTTTACAAATAAGAAACTCTATTTCTGCCAAAACACTGGTAGCCCCACAAAAGAAAGTTTTACAGAAGACATAGAAAAATGTCATATTCATATGAGTGGCTGCTTATGGATTGTACTCCATTCCAAGCATTCCTGCATGTCCTTGACAGGTGATAAAGCATTCAAACCTCACAACCATGCCCATTTAAATGATGGATTTCAGCTAAAGTACCTATGTAGGGTGACAGAGTCAATAAGTAGGTATGCTGGGGTTTAAATAAAGGAAGCATGGTTCCCAAAATATTAATTGAAACCATTATATTATTGACACTTGCAAATGCTCCAAATCCCAAATCACTGGTCTGTCAGAAGCATATAAGAAAATAAATATAAAAGAACAGGTCATGAAATCAAGGGTGGTTGGAAGGACTGGGGAAGAGTTGGAGGGTGGAGAGAGAAGGCCTAGAAAGGATGCAAACTGAGTGCACTCATGTAAGAAATCATCAAATTTAAAACAAGATTATATTCATATTGCGTCTCAGTTGATAATATGAGAAAGGAAAATGAAAACTATTTGCCCTTTTTGGAGCACCAGATTCAAGATGATTTGGAAGTCTTCCAAGACTATACCCAGTTGCTTAAATGGAGTCATTCCTTACTGCTTCAAATATGACTTGAGTCATCATGTCATTGAGATTTTGAATTACTTACATATACATTGTAACAATAACTCCACCAGCAGCCTGAGTTCTGCTGCTACATTAGGGCCCCCAAATAGCACACAGAGTCTTATATTAGTTACAATGATGCTGGCCAATGACTAGGATTTCTTATTTGCTAGCTCTTTCTTCATTATCAACCATAACCATTAATCTATATACTTTATAAAGACTTATCTTACTGAGGACACCAGCCTTAGCTTCCTATCTTCCTGGGATCACATGGTGACTCTTTCTCTCTTTTTTTTTTACTACATTTCCCAAAATCCTCCTCAACTCCTAGCCCCACTTATCTTGCTTCCTATTGGTAAACAGTGTTTTATTTATCAACTAAAAAGACAAACATATACACAGAAGGACTTCCCCTATCATCTCCTCTTTTCAGTCTAAATAAAAGAAGGGTTTTACTATCATCTCCTCTTTTCAGTCTAAATAAAAGAAGGGTTTTAGCATTAACATTGTACATTATATAACAAACCAGCTATAAAGTAAGAACTATAGCTACAATATTTACTTCATTAACATTTAGCAAGATTTTAAAGAAAATATTCTATCATCTATCCTATCTTTGTGAGTATAAGGTCTTATATGTAACTTACTTATCTTTTATAATAACTAAAGAAAACTATAATCATAACTATCTGTCTTCAACTCCATGAAAGACCACAAAAGTATAATATATGGAACTCTAGAACCAACAGAGACATCTCACTGCCTGGACAGTCACTCAAATTTCCTTGGTAATGTTGGGGCATCCATCTTCAGCCTATAGGCCATAGTGTGTCTGGCGGACTTCTCAATGAAGCAGGAAATTTTAAAACTGTCCACCTGAATTGGCAGTTTGTCAGTCATTATTCTCTGTGTCCTGTAGAATGTCTGGCAGACTCTTCAATGAAGCAGGAACCCTTCAGGACTATGTTATTTTGCAAGTTCAGCATTCACTTTCCTGTTGGTCCTGCATGTCCAGTTTATCAAACAGTCCAGGCAAGAGCGATTTCTTGCCCAAATGGCTAATTTTGCCATGCTGAAAGCAAACTCCATATTGAGTTTCTTCAATACCCATCCTCCTTTCTGATATAATTGGTGTGCCAGGAGCAGTAGGCACTGCTATGGAAAACCCTAAACCATTTAAATGCTATATATTCTGTAGGTCTTTGAAAGGTTTGTAGAATATCTATCCATCTCAAATACATCTCTGTATATCTAGAAAACCTAACTAACTTAACTGTAAGTTTTGACTATTGTACCTGACTATATAAAATCTGTACTTAATTATGCATTACATTTTAAAAGATCTGTATAAACACAATACCTAAACAAGAAGAGAAATATACATATTACAAAATTGACCTTAAAGTTGTATCAATAAATGAAAATCCATACCAATGCAAAGTATTCATTTCTAAATCTATTCCCTTTTTTTCCTTTAAAAAGATATCGACTGTGATTATTACCATTTATAACCAACCCAATATAAATGAAAACATTTATAAACAATATTTGAGAATTTGGGTGTTGTTATTCCAAACAACTTCCTGCTGGTTGGGGGTGATGTCCATACCATGGGAATCATGATAAAATATCATGTCATTGAGATTTTGAATTATTTACATATACTGACCAGAATTTTAGCATTCCAGTGTCAGTGCACAAGAGGGTGATTTTTCTGTTTTGGAAGTCAGTATTTGTTTAAACTTCAAGCCTTTTGAAATAACTAGAAATTTAATTTTCACTGTAATTAGTAAAATTGACAGATAACTTTACTTCAGGGTGAGACCATGTGAAGGCAAAGTCAACTGCTATTGTATGGGGGAAGACAGACTAAATATATTTGTCAGAAAGAATCCCATAATAAAAGCAAAGGAAGGATTTGCTAAAACTCTAAGAAAAATAAGCCTCACCAAGTTTTATTTTGGGTAACTCTGATTTGCCAAAATTAGACACAGAAGTAAAATTATTTCTACCATTTCTATATGGGAATCCTAGAACAAATCAGAAACCAGAACAGTTTGCATGGTATAAGTAATATTGTGATGCACATTCGATTTTGGGATTATTATTTAAATACCTAAATGTTTATCCTTAAGATGAAATCTTTATACCTATATTAACAATTTCAAACACTAAGTAAAAACTTTACAATTTTGCTATTGTAGTTTTAATTCATGCTTAAATTGATTTCAGTTATTTGTTTACATATGTTCCAACATTGTATTATACTTCCAATTAAAATTTAAAGAGGGTTTTTTATTTGCAAAGCATACTTGTGCATTGTTATATATAACATAACATGTGTCTTCTGCAACAAAATTAAAATTTGATTTTTTTATTGCTATTAATATATTTTTCTTATTTATGTCTTAACAATGTATCCATCAAAATGTTGTCAACTAAAATGTGGTCTTAGTCACACTACTAGTAACAACATAATGAATGAAATTAGCAACAAATTCATCTGTGCCAAAACAGACATGAATGTTTGCTTCTCAGAAACTAGTTTGAAGTACGGTTTTATTGTCAGTTTTCTTTCTTAACTTTCTTACTTCATTGTTATAAGATAGAAATTTTTTCCTGAATATTATATGAATGCAATTGAAAATTGACATCTCAATCTCTGTTTTACCAGTATTATTTAAAGGAAAAGGTACAGGAAACATATTTTGTAATTAATGGATGATCAGACATATGTTGTATAGTATCAAGAGAATTTTGAATTACATATTGACATTCAGCATTTTAAAAGTTAAAATATGTATTTGCTTTTATATTATAACCAAAGATCCTAAATTAATTGGAAAAACTAATTTTTCATTTTTAATCTACTGATATTTCTACAATAGTATATTATAAAACAGATACCATCTATACTCACACAAGTCCTGAATTCTACCTAGGAATATGTACCTACTCTATCTTCATAAATAGCTTTAACACCATCCACCTTTTAGATCTTATTTCAAAATTTTAAATATTGAGACAATTTCAAAAGTTTCATTTTCATTTGCATATATATTCTAGTTTTAAAAGATCTATATTTACATATTGCTATTTGAATTTTGAAAGGATTATTTATTGATTTGGTAGGGAGAGGGAGTAAAGGTGGGGATAGATTGGAATGACTACTTTAAAGAGAATACAATAGAGAGCAAAGATAGCTCTGGAATACATGACTATAAAATATAATTTCTAGTCTCTTAAGGTTCACTACTAAAAGCAAAACAACAGCAGGAATAAAATAGTTCCAATTGATTTTTTAATAGTGCTTATTCATAAGAGATAGAAAGATTTTTTTAAACAAAATAACACTAAAGTTTCTGTTTCAGTCAGTTTGCTGTCTGAATATTTTAACCTACTCCCAGGTATTAGTAAGTCATTGATTGCACAGAAAAACACAGATCATGATCTATGTTATGTATGGTTGATTTTGTAATGACAATAAACATCAATATTGAAGCAATGATACAAAAAAACTAAAGTTGCATTCATGTCTAAAACACCACATAAAAAGTAGGTGGGTTTTATTCTTTGTATTTTTGAAATATTTTTTCATAGACAAGATTTTGAAATTAAACAGAGACAGAAACTAAAGAGAAAGAGACAGAGATAGGAACAGACAAAAATCAGAAGACACTATACAGATTTGCAAGGTAGAAACTTTTGTTTATTGAAAGGCCTTAAGTGGCATTTGGATATGGAATTGGCCATCAACTAATAGGCATTAATCTTATTATATCAGAGACTTTTGTTCAAATAGTGTGGTGACTCAAAGATGAATGAGCCTTGGCCTCTCCAATTGCTGAACCTGCATTCTACTCTCGCCCATGAGTCATTCTAAGTGGCAAACGATAAGTACATGTCCTCTGGACTTTGGGAGAAAACAAATATTGATAGTTGTAACCTTGGCCGGTGAAGAAAGACTTCATGGAGGAAATCAGATTTACCTGCCTCATAAAAATATAGGGAATGAATAATATACTGTAAGCTATATAATATTTTACCTAAGCATTACCTCATTTCTTGTTGACAGCTAAGGATCTGAGCAAGCAAACCTATGTGCAAATTTTGGAAGAGCACAAAGAGCTACCGTTAGAAGAGAAAGGTTTCACCAAGTACAAAGAGTCCTTGTATTCATGAAATTCTAAGGTGTGGACATACTTTTAAGTTATTGACATGGAGGCTGAGGATATGCATGCATATAGACATGGAGGCAGGGAAAAAATCAAGAGTTTCCTAAGTTGGTGAAATTATACTGGTTTTAGTTTAAAGCTTTCATGGAAAATGAAATAGAACTGTAGTTTATCCCTGAACAGTGACCAGATTTGGATGGTATCTACAGCTTTCCCAACATAACCACCCACAGTAAACCAATGCCCAAGAGGAAAATATCTGGAGGGGTGAGATTGCTCATGAGGTGAGAGCTATGGACAGTTCTAACTCTACACTTTCCTTCAAAACTGAATTTAATTGAAAGTACGCATTGTAAAAACTTCCATAGAACTCACAAAGTCATTTTGAAATGAATGAAATGACCTCTTCACTGAAAAAAAAACTTGAAGAAAAATAAATGGAAATGCTAAGGGCCATCACAGCTAACTAAATAAACTTTTTAGTACCTGAAAAGTACATATGACTCTTGATAACATTGTCTAGTTACCTAAACAAACTTCTTTATCCTCTCTAGACACAATTAATCTGAGTCTATTTTGCTAAAATGTTCATACTTTCTTCCTATGTCATTTCACTGAATATTAAATGGATAAGTGAAACTTTGGATGGATGGATAGATGTAAGTCAGAGCCTCTAAGTTACCAACTCAGCTCTTCAGTTGTCTTTAAGTGATAATTATATCTTTGAAAATATCCATATAATGTCAATAGAATTAAAAATATATAAATCTTAAGAGATTAAAGAATGTGAAAGCAATAGAAAATATTGGTTATAGAAAGAAATAGTTAAATCAGACATTGGTTCGCTATTCCCATAGTTTCTGTGCCACCATTGCCCTAGCATATTTGGCAGGAAGGACAGCTCATAGGCTAAAGGATTTGTGGCTGGGTTTGTGTCTATGTTTCACTTTCTGAACCCCAGAGAGTACCTTCTCGCACTCAAATAGACTAGAATTTAGGGGTGGAGGCAATGTTAGGCAGCAGCCCAACTTCTTTGTGCTCAATGAGTTTTGTGGGTGTTGTCCTCAGCAATGGGGCCCTGATGCTGGTTTACAAAGAGCTATTCTTTTTCTTAGTAACAGACTGGGTGATTGGGAATTTTCATGGGGCCCCTTTGTGGACAACAACTCATTTGAATGCAACCCAATTCCACCACTTGAAGCCTCAACTGGTAACAAGAAATGACCTGTTGAAACTCTATATCCCTGAATACTAGGATTCCTCATTAGGGTCACCTTCATAGATTTCAGGAAGTTTACATTGCTGTAGGTTTTCACACAATCCATTAAATGCCACCCAATTCCAGCCTTCTCTCCCAGAACTCTTTCCATTTACTTCAATTTCTTTCACACTTGATTGCCTCATCCACTGCCACCCACCTCAGTCTGTCCACGAAATCTATCCCAGTTCCTCCTCTCATGGAGATTCATGCATTCTGCCTAGCCCCTCCTCTTAACCTCTTTACCTAACCTCTCTGGCTCCATTGGTTATCATTTACTTAATGACTAATATTTACTTAAAAGCAAATACATACCATATTTATCTCTCTGGGTCTGGGTTATTTTACTCAGGATGATTTTTTTTCTAGTCCCTGCCATTTGCCTGCAGATTTCATGATGTCATTTTTAATAGCTTAGTAATGCTCCATTATGTAAATATACCACATTTTCCTTATCTGTCTTCTGTTGAACGACATCGAGATTGTTTCCAGTTTCCAGGCTATTATGAACAAAATCTCAATAAACATAGTTGAGCAGTCCTTGTGGTAGGATGGATTGTCCTGTGGATATATACCCAAGCATAGTATAGCTGGATCTTGAGGGAGATCAATTCCAAACTTAGAGGAAATACCATATTGATTTCTATTGAAAGACCCCTGCCCCTTAGCCCTTTCTTTCTCAAGTTTGTCTCCTCTTCCTCCTGTCGGCGGCTTCCCCGATCCCCACCCCCGGCGGCCTTCCCCCACCACCCGCCGCACGCCTGGCCCGAGAACAAGCACTGGGTGGGCCGGCACGAGGGCGAGCACCAGGTGGGTCGGCACGGGAACAAACACCAAGTGAGCCGGCCTGGAGCCCTGCCCCTGAGCCCCCGCCCGAAGAGAAACACTCCGTCCCAAGGTCTCCGCCCCCAAGGTCAGCCATCAGGAAGGGGGGGGGAATTGAGTCTGCTGTACCAGACACCAGACACCAGACCTTGAGAATATGCTGATCTGGAATGGCTCTGTGTCTCATTTGAACCATCCAATAGAAATAATTCTGTATTTCGCCTCATTTGAAAGACTCTATGTTTCACCTCATTTGAATAACTCTGTACTTTGCCTCATTTGAATAACCCTGTATAGCGCCTCATATACATTGACCAATGGGAATAGCTCTGTACAATGCCTCATTAGAATTATCCAATAGAATCCCTGCTCCTAGCTTGCGCCTTTTTCCCTATATAAGGACCCCTTTCCCTTGGCTCGGCACGCTTAGCCACACAGAAGCTAAGTTTCCCCGGGTACCCACGTCTCCAATAAAGCCTCTTGTTTTTGCATCCAAGTTCGTGGCCTCTCTGATTCCTGGGTGTGGGTCTCCCTCTACGAAAGTACCTCTTGGGGGGGGGGGTCTTTCACTATATGGCTGTACAAGTTTATGCTCCCACCACCAAGCATGAGCGTTCCTTTTTCACTACATCCTTGCCAGCATGAGATATCTCTTGAGTTGTTGATCTTAGACATTCTTACAGGTGTAAGATGGAATCTCAAAGTAGTTTTGTTTTGCATTTCCCTGAGGCTAAGGATGTTGAACATTTAAGTGTTTCTGAGCCATTTGAGTATCCTCTACGGAAAATTCTCTGTTTGGATCTCTTCTGCATTTTATAGATCAGTGAGTGCCCTATCCTGTCACTATCAGAGAGGCTTCTTCCTTCAGTAGATGGAAACAAATGCAGGAACCTGCAGCCAGACCTTACACAGAGTCTAAATGAGAGGTTCCTATCAAATACCTCACCTCAGAGCCTGGGGAATCCTGCAAAACAAGAAGTAGAAGACGTGGAGGAAATGGGGGATTCCAGGATTACAAGACCTTCTTTTTTCTGTTTTTTTTTTTTTTTTTTTTTTTTTTTTTTTTTTTTTTTGGCAGGGTTCTTCTGAGTATCTTTGGAGCCTATCCTGGCACCCGCTCTGTAGACCAGGCTGGCCTAGGACTCACAGAGATCCTTCTGCCTCTCCCTCCCTCTGCTGGGATCAAAGACATGTGCCACCAACGCCCAGCTACAAGACCTTCTTAATCAACTAAGCAAAGCATATCTGAGCGCACAGAGACTGAAGAAGTAAGCTTAGGGCTTTTTTGTGTCTGTACCAGGTCCTCTGAATACATATTATAGCTATTAGCTTAGTACTTTTATAGGACTCCGGACTGTGGGAACAAATGGATCTCTGACTCTTGTGCCTGCTCTAGGGATGCTTTTCCTTCTGTTGGGTTGCCAAGTCCAACTTATATGATAGTTTTGCCTCATTTTACTACATTTTATTTTGTCATGTTTGTTGTTATGCTCTAAGCCTGCTCTTTTCCGATGTGAGACAGAAAGATAGTGGATCCAAGGTAGATGGGGAGGAAGTGAGAGGGTTAGAGGGGGAGAGAACTACAATCAGGATGTATTGCAAGAAAAGAATCTAGTTTCAACAAAAGGAAAAATAAATCTAAAAAAAGAAACAGTTGAAATAAAAGTATCAGGTCTGAGATGGCTGGCTTGACAAAGCCAGAATCTGTAATTACAAGGACTTAAGTTGGGGTCTCTAGTATCCTGGGGAGTCCCTGGACAGTTAGTCTAGCTAAATTGGTGAGCACTCTAGGTCCACTGAGACCTGTGTTAAAAAATAAAGACAGGCAGTGACTTAGGAAAATAATTGACATTGATTCTCATCTCTACATATACCCACTCTGCATACATTATCTTGTACACACATGCATTCACCAACACAAACATGTGTATGTACTTACAAGCACATACATACATACATACATACATACATACATACATACATACAGAGAGACTCACTCAAACAAAGGTCCTTCTGTAAAAATTAAAAAGATTTTGGTGAGCCCCAAGTAAAATTATTGGCAGGAGATAACTAATCACAATGAACTTAAGTACATATTTTGTGGGTAGAAAGTAATCCAGTTTGAAAAATATACACTGTGACATAAATTAAGGAAATACTTAGTTTTAATAAATAGTATAGATATGTCATTAATAATTTAATCTGCTCATGAAAGCATACCATTCAAATCCTTAGTTTTCAAAATAAAAATAGAAATTAAGCCATTGATTATATATACACATTATAAAATGAATTCAAGGTCTTTTATAGACCTTATAGTTTTTTGTTGTTGTTGTTGTTGTTTTATTCTCTCATCCCTACTTCATGGTTTACTTATCGCCCTCAAATAAATATCACATATGGAGTGTCGCACAGGAAAAGCATGGGCTTCCATGTTATCCATTTCAGATCTTAAGATCTATAGGATTTTCTTTCAGTAAGTTTCACTTGCTATTTAAAAGAAACTGTAGTCCCAAGTAATTAAAGTACTGGAGCCATGGATACTTGACAGTGGAATTGTGTGGTACTCTTTCAATAGATTATTTTGATTTGTGGGAAAGCAAAGATGATGCCTCCTCAAATGACAAATATGGAAAGGTTTTTAACTCATGCTGGGGATGCAGTTCAGTGGCAGAGAACTTAGCATGATCCAGTCTTGGGTTCAAATTCAGTGCTACAAACACTTATAATAAAATAGTTTGGATTACTTAGGATAATATAATGATGTTAATATTTGACCTCCTAAGTGGGAGGAATATAAAGTTATAATTTAAAGGAAGTACTCTATGTAGTATTCTGCAATTTATTCAGTTCTTTGGTCTGTGTTTTCAAAAACACCAAAGATAAAGAGCCTATAGTTACTTTACTGCCACCATTAAAAGAAAGCAACCAAGCAACCAAGTAAGCAAGCAACCAGCCAACTAACCAAGTGCAAAATGATCAAGGGATAAACACTGGTGTTGAGATGAAGAGCATAGTCCCTGACTTTCTTAGTCCATTTTTATATTTCATTGACAAGGGCACATCTTAACTATCCCAATATGTTCCTAATACTGAAATTGAAAGTACAAAAAACATAATTTTGATTCTTCAGTCTTCGTAACTATAAAACCAGGACTACAAGAGATAATTTGGCTTTTATTTCCTCCTAAAGGAGCAAAGAAGCTATCTTAAAGTGCACTCACTCATCTCCAGGCTACACACAGCAGTTGTTATTGTTTTTGTTATGCCAAATGGCCAGTGATAGGTATTTTGAATTACATACTATAGAACAGTATTATATTCAAAATTCCATACACCAACTCTGGACTATGAGCTGGGAATGTATGTAGGAGACAGTTGTGAAGGCTATACTATCTGAGGGACCCCTGTAAGTAGAAGCATGATACAAACCTGGTACATTACCTACCTTACTGGAGCCCATTCCCTATGGTGGGATGCTGTGCTCAGCCTTAGTGCATTGGAGAAAGGCTTAGTCCTATCCTAACCTGTTTGCCAGACTTTGTTGACTTCTCATGGGAGCCCTTACCCCTGAGAAGGAATGGCTTGGGGGTGTACTGACGGGGAAGCAATAGGGGGAAGAAGGAGGGGTGGGAGGGAGAACTGTGGTTAGAATGTAAAAATGAAATTTAAGCAAATTTACTGAAAATGTAAGAAATTTATAGGCTACACAAATTTGAAATATCTCTTCCATTTCTCAGAATAGATTATGTTCTAAGTCAGTGTTCTCAAACAATGGGTCATAGTACCTTTGATGGTACTATGACATCTAAGACCATTGGAAAACACAAATATTTTCATTACAGTTCATAACAATAGAAAAATTATATTATGAGGTGCAACAAAAATAATTTTATGGTTGGAGGTCACCAAAACACGAGGAAGTAGATTAAAGGTTGCAGCTTTAGAAAGGTTGAGAACCAGAATCTAGTTGAATTCTCTCTCCATTTTTAACATTAATTTGGACAGCAATTAGTAATTTGGAATGTGTAACATTTCTTAAATACTTCTTTGCCCAGCATATTAATAAGTATTTTATTATCAATGGAAAACATGTCAATGACTAAAATCACATTAATGTCCAAATTGACAGGGGACAAAAAGGCCTGTTTCAAACTTTGGAAAGAATCTCCAGTCGTAATGGCTAAAAATTGAACATTTTACATTTCAGGACAAATGGGGCCATTTGGATTTATATGAAACTATATTATGTCAATAGCTGCTTTGCACTTTACCTGTTTAACTCAGTTTAATCACTTCTGGGAATCAGAGCACTGTAAATCATTTAACGTGATTGTCCATGCTAAGACTTTTGCAGTTCAATAGCATGAAGTATTGTTTTGATCTATGAGCCAGTAAAGGTGTTAGATATTGGGATGGAGGAAATTAACTTTTGCTTTTATAAAATGAGAAGCTCTGTGACTCTGAGTAAGGAAAATTCAACTAAGCAGAATGAGCCGCTGTTTATAGATTTGTTTCCAAACTCCAGTTTTATAATCTTTTCCATAGAAAATTAGAGGAAACATTACTATATGATATATTCCTTTAGAAAAGCCATATATGGTGAGTGTTAAATGCAAAAAAATAAATAAATCAACAAACTATTGTTAGACCCCCCGAAAAACTCAAGTATCCGGGGTCTCAGGCCAGGTTCGCGGTCACCCCAATCACCAGGCGGATTCGAGAGCTTGCTGCAAACTGCACGAGGCTTTATTGTAATTTAACGAACTAACCCCATGTTAGCTCGGGTCTTTCACCCACCCGCCATGGCAGACGGCTAGAAAAAGACGGCTCCTAAGGTCTCCCCAAAGATCTTATAGGGCAGCGTAAGGGGAGTGTCTAGGGGTACGCACAGGCTTACGATTGGTGTGCCTCCAGGCTTGGAGGGCTTGCCCTGTGTTGATTGGTCAACTGGTTGTTATGGCTCATAGGCCCTCCCAGGGTGGTTGCTATGCTCTCTACGTCATTGCTGTGCGCTTGTCCGTAAAGCACACCCAGAGCCATAAAGCATAGCACCACCAGCTAACTTCTGATTGGTTCCTTGTCACAAGACAGGCATCTGACTTTCTGGTTTCTAGGACAAGGTCATAGAAGCACATGTTCAACCATTATGGCTGCCAAAAGGGAAGCCGGTTCCTTCACTATCTCTAAACAATATTAGTTCTAGTACATTCTCAGTTTACTTGAGATCCAATTACTCCAATATTGTACCCTTAATATTGTTGATATTTTTCTGATTGTAAACATAATATGTAGCAATTCAAAAATTATAAAAATTAAACACAAAGAAAACAAACAATTTTTTTCCAATCTTAACATTAATATCTAACTACTTGAAATGTATAGGAGTCGGGTACAAATCTATGGTTTGATTTTACAATATTTTATCACTTAGAATGACTGCTTATGGATAAATAGCATTCTTCAAAGTTTGAGGTATATATCATAACAAGTTAACTATTGTGATACATTTTGAGAGATTCTATTTATTTCATTATATATAATTAAATTTTGTCTTATTTTTAAAGCAATAATCAAGATGTAATCAGTATGTAGGTTATACTCATTCTAGCGGTCAAATCTTTAAAAAATTATTACTGTCTGTGTTATGCAGGTTTGTGTTAAATGATATCAAAATGAAACTTTTATCAAAGGTTACAAACCATGAGTTACGATTCTGTATTTACAGAGAAACTGTTTTACTAGACTTAGAAAGGAAGTGTCAGAATCAGATATTATATATTTGTCAGTAAACTATGTCAAACATAAGATGACCATCAGGGACTGAAGGTTAGACTTGGTTCACTCACATTGTGCCACTCATTTCTGACTAAAACTCCAGATTCAGGGTATCCTATGCTGTGAACATACACACACACACACACACACACACACACACACACACGAGAGAGAGAGAGAGAGAGAGAGAGAGAGAGAGAGAGAGAGAGAGAGAGAACAAAAATATCTTTTTTGAGACAGGGTTTCTCTGTGCAGCTTTGGAGCTTATCCTGGCACTCACTCAGTAGACCAGGCTGGCCTCAAACTCACAGAGATCTGCCTGCCTCTGTTCCCCAAGTGCTGGGATTAAAGAGTATACGTCCAACACTTAGCCTAAATAATCTTTTTAAATTGTAGACTTTTATAACTTTAAGATTATTAAAACTACTGATGGAACTCTATGGGCCATGCATGCTCAATCTACTGTGACTGCTGGCAAAGAATTCTTATCCACGAAATGTGGCCAGGTGTGTCTCAGCCCCAGGTTTGGCCTGAGTGGCGCCATGGATTTGGGAATTCCTAGTAACCCAACAGCGATAAAGATCAGACATAGGCATCTTGTCATCTTTAGAGAGTTCTCAGTTCCATGATGCAAAACTGGAGTCTCTTCTTTAGTCAGCATCTTCCTGGCTGTTTCCTAACTGCTTCCCTGACCCTGAGACTGCTTCTCTTCCATCTTGCTAGACCCCATCAGAAGATCTCTCTCAACCATCCCTCCACCAGATACCTCCTAAATCTTTCTGTCCTCACTTGTCATGCACACCTAGCACTCTGCCCTGGTACAGGCCTATTCAAATGCTTAGTTCTGTAGAGATGCAAACTAGGAGGCATTCTCCACTGAGGCTATGCCATTCAATAGCAGATTAGCTAGCATCTGCAATACAATTGTAGACCAGAGCTCTCAGTTATGGGAACTGGAGGTTTGGATCCCAAGACACTTTCCAATAGCACAATGAAAACTGGTTGGTAAAATGTCAAAGCATGATAGAGTTCCTGTTTAAAGCATCCCTGCTTCCTAAGGACAAGTTATGCAAATGGTTATCTTGGGGAAAGCCTATGAGTCTTATCAAATAATAATAATGTCAATGAACAGAAAAATTTATTTTAGATAAGAAATGAGTATTTTGTTTAAATGTCACATGTAGTGGCAGGAATATATACAATTACCATTTTTTTAAAAAAACTTGAAATTGAAATTTAACTACTTAACAATACTGTACCTTTTAATCCTCTTTAATCTATAGTGGGACAATTGATACAGAGTTCTTAATGAGATGTTCATGGTACTTTGCACTCAACACATAAAAAGTGAAAAACTTGGTGGGTCTCAGGTGTTTGATGTAGTAGTAAATCCATTGGAATTAACTGTGTGTGTTATTTGTAAGGAGCATTCTGAAAGCCACAGAGATCCAGTATTACCAAGAGGACTGATTTGCTCCTCAGAAAACCTGTGATGATGGTCATGGGAAATCTAATGCTAAATATCAGAAAGTTCTGTTGAAATAATTAAGCATATTATTAATTGTATCTGCATGTATTAGGTAAACAAGTGCTTTCCTCTCCCTCAATTCAAACCTGAAGAGTATGGAAACTACTCAACATGGTGGCAGCCAGCAGCATGATCTCTGGACTCCAACATGGCCCCAGATGGTAGCCCATGGACTTTGATGGTAACAGGGGTCACCCGACATCAAAACACAAACCATGGTTTTAGCAGGGCCACAGACCCAGATATCTCCATGGTCCTAGGTAGATAGCAGGCCATTTGTACTAGATAGTTCCTCACTAACTTCACCTCTTCAGATTTATCTCTCTCTGTACCACATGAACCATTTTGTTCTTTCTTCCATTTCCCCACAATACATTTGCTCACCATAATGGTGCCCAGGCACTGGGCATCTCAAGGTACATGGTTGTCTTCTACCCACCCAGGCCAATCAGCACCAGGAGGGCATGCTTCACATTCTGTGCCTAATCATTTGTTGATGTTTTAATAATTTGAAAATGTTCCTTGTTTCATTGGGATTTCCTGAAGCTATTGTGTTAATTCATCATTATGTTAGACCCCCAGAAAACTCAGGCCTCTGGGATCCCAGCCCAGGACTGCCGTCACCCCAATCACCAGGCAGATTAAAAAACTTGCTGAAAACTGCATGAGGCTTTTTTTTTTTTTTTTTTTTTTTTTTTAACAAGCTAACCCCATGTTAGCTTGGGTCTTTCACCCACCTGCCATGGTGGATGGCTAGCAAAGACAGCTCTAACCGGCTGCCGAGAGATCTTGTAGGGCAGCATAAGGGGAGTGTCTAGGGGTATGCACAGGCTCAGGATTGGTGTGCCTCCTGTCTGGGAGGGCTTGCCCTGTATTGATTGGCCAACTGGTTGTTATTGCCCATAGGCCCTCCCAGGGTGGTTGCTATGCTCTGCATGTCATTGCTGTGGGCTTATCTGTAAAGCACACCCAGAGCCATAAAGCATAGCTTCACCAGATAACTTCTGATTGGTTCCTTGCCATGAGGCAGGCATCTGACTTCTAGTGACTAGGACAAGCTCGTGTTACTGTCATGGCTGCTGAAATGGAGAGCTGGTCCCTTCAATTAGTACACTAAGGAACTCATTTAAAGATCTCTATTGTATTATTTTTGGTATCTTCTGAGTGTGTGTTTATTTTTTATTTTATTTTTATTTCTTTTAAATTTTCCTTTGTGGGGGGGATGATGCTACAAGGGTAAAGGGCAAATACAAAATGCTTGGGAAGCGAATGGGTTTGGGGTGCATGATGTGAAATTCCCAAAGAACCAGTAAAACACTTGTTTCCTTTAAATCAGAAAACATCAAATTAATTAGAAATCACTGTATTTTTCAATCCCTGCCAGATAAAACTCCTCTGATAAAAGTGCCTCAAAGAATTCCACATCTCAGAATGAAATAAATAGCTGTCATTCTATATTTACCTGGAAATATTTTCCTGTATATAATCAATGGTGTCATAGCATTTGTAAGTACAAAGGGAAACTGCAACAAAATGGAACAAAGATTTTATGATATGTGATGGAGTATTAAGTGAAGAATGTGCATTATCCAGGTGACCAAGAAGAAATGGTATTTTAGGAGAAAGATAGTATTTTACTGGTGAAACTACATAGTAGAAGCCAAGATAATCACTTTAAATGGTCTGTAGGATGTCTTGTCATGTAAGTAGGGGATTCAAGATTACTTAAGGCCACAGAGTGAATGGCTATTGTGCAATGCAGCTGTAAATTCAGTCTCAACTATAGTCTACAGTCTACTGAAGGTATATATGGCTAAATTTGTTGTATTAATTATGCTGCTATTGCCAGAAGCACTAGAAATTGATAACTCATGTCCCTAATTCGTTGTTTGGCCAGTTTTGTTTGGCGAAAGTGATATTTTTAAAGGTTACATAACTAAAGTAAGTATAACTTCGCATAGCACATACTCTGTAGAAACTGCCTACTTGGACCATTTCCTTAACTGCTAGCCCTGAAGGTCACCTAAGTTTGTGACCCTTTGTGAAGATGAATTACATCAGAGAAGAGACTAGTTTAGAGGTAGACTCCACGCCTTAATTGGCAGTGTAACCTTTGCAACTTCTTCAATAATAAATTAGTATAAAACCACTGCCTACCTCATGGGGTTTATTTGAAAATTAAATAATTCCGGATATGTAAATAACAGTGCAGATGGTGATATATACCAAGTGTTTGGTCAACACTAATTATTGTTACTAACATGAAGTAATCAACTATGATGTTTAAGAAAATAATTTACCCCATTGAGACTGGCTTCTTAGTGTAAAATATGGAACTATCAGGACAGACTAATCGTGGATTTATTTCTGAAATTATAACCAGTAGAGTTCTAGTTAGATATTAAACTAAGTGAAGATCCAATACATGTCAAAGTTCAAGTTGTGTTGACAATCCAGCATCTGTATTAGTGGACTGGTAATTAGTCAAACCGATCTTTATTTTATGAAGTCTGTCAAATTTCAGTAGAATAACAGTTGCATGCTGAATCTCATCAAAGCTGCCTGCTTGTGATATGAGGAATTTCTTATTTGACTTTGAGAATGATAGATGTATTTGGGGTATTTTTAAGTTAATGAAATACTTTGAAAATTTAAATCCATATCATATCACATATACTCTCTGTATCTAAGACAATTCTTATATTATCAGAACCTGTAAAAGATGAGCTTCTTATCCCAAAGAGTGGCCTTTCACCCCTCTACAAGTTCGACCAACTATTGCTCACAAAATACAGTATACTTATTGCCATTTTCTAATTTCTGTAGGAAACATGGGGATGTTAAAAATGTCATGTCCTATATGCCTATTAAAATTTTAACAGAAAGCATCCACTCAGCCTATGAATGGGAAGGAAATAAGCAATTTTGAATGGAGTTGTTTTGCAGCATATGAAAGTAAATTAAATGCTCTAAACTGATATTCTTTCATGGTTCCTAATCACAAAGGGTAAAACTGAAAAAAAAAAGCCTGTGTGTAATGATTAACAACAATAATATTTTGATTTCTCAGGCACTGGTTTTCCGAGAATACCACTAGATATTGTCATATAAGTACAACATCTAAAAATAAGGCGACACATTGTAAATATCTTTTGAAGACATTATAAGGTTCAGAGTCACTCAGTTGTGAAAACAAAGTGCTAAAGAATCAGTTTGAAGTTATAACATAAATAAATTTTCTGGAGTAGCTGAATATATACCTTCTTTCATATGTATATGAATGTCCTATTGTTACATACTAATCTAAATAAAAAATGAAGTGCATAAAGAAAAAATGATCATTTTCTCCCATATTTATAAATCTTCATACCTTAGAATTGTCTATGTGTTCAATTCATATTTTCAGTTTATCATGAGCTTGGAAAAACCACAGTAAATTTTAAGTTGTCTTGCATATAAGTTTTACAGATGTGTCCCCATTTCCTGACAATTTTAGGCATTATTAATCAACACTATGTACATTTTCATATAGACAAATGGTTCTCAAGATTTCTAATGATGCAATCCTTTAATACAGTTCCTTATGTTGTACTGATCCCAACCATAAAATTATTTCTGTTGTTCTTTCGTAACTGTAATTGTGCTGCAGTTATGAATCATTAATGCAAATTTCTGTGTTTTCCAATAGTCTTAGGCAACCCCTTGTGAAAGGGTCATTAAACCACCAAAGGGATCACAACCCACAGGCTGAGAACCATTGATATAGACAATGTTTGGAAAAACATTCTCACAAGAGAAAAAACAGTTCTCATAATTAAGCAGAGATTTTCTTTTTCAGTAAGTGAAACACACCTGCCGATCCTGAAACTGCTTCAAATCCAGAAGAAAACATCAAAATTGGAATTCCGATAGATGGATAAAAGTTCTACAAAAGGCTTGTAGTCCCTGCATCATGATTCTTTGCAGATCAAGATATATTTCTTGTAGTGGTCAGTATCTTGTATAATGTCAGTATTGAATTTAACATCATAACCTTTGTTGAGGAAGTATTGATTCCATGACTTCTTTTCTCAGAGGTCACACAGCCTGATACCGTTATACTCATATTTGTTTGCCCATCGTGGAACATAAAAATCAGTTTCACAGATCAGAAGCAGCCAAAGAAACGTGTATGTCTGAAACAAGACAAGGTCATTGAAGCTCTAAAGACTTCTTTAAGTGCATTACAACTAAACTGCAAAATAAAGCTATTCTGCTACCATATACCCTGAAGAGGAAAGCATAACAGGAGTATCTAGAGAGAAGAATTAAGGGGGCAAAGTCTTCAGGGAGTCTGTAACACAAAGATCTGCATGTCCCAGCTCTTCCCTGGAGTAACTGCTAGAGTGAGATATTCGGAAATTCATGTATTATTTCAGGAATCCAGTCTTTAAAGATGCCCTGTAAGAGAAAAACTAGAAAAAGAAAACATAGATTCAGCCTAGTGTAATATTTTCTTAATTCTTGTTAAGTATAATCACTATTACTTTCTATCTTTTCCCTCCAAAATACTACAAATACAGCAGCTTAAAATAACAGGCACCCAAAGCTAAGCACTGAACCATACTCCCGGAATCCAGAGGGAGGAGGGATGAGCAAAGGAGTCAGGACAGTGCTGCAGAAACCCAAAGATACAGTTGACCTGACCTAGTGAGAGCATGCAGACCCTAGTCACAAAGCTGGGGAAACAGCATTGGACCGAATCAAACCCTCTGAATGTGGGTACCAGCTAGGAGGCCAAGACAGTCTATGGGACCTCTAACAGTGGAGCCAGTCCTTAACCCTAGAGGACAAATGGACTTTGGGAGCCCATTCCCTATGGAGGGATACTATTGCAGCCCAGAAACAGCAAGAGGGCCTAGGCCCTCCCCCAAATGATGACAGTCTTTGAACTTTGAACGTCCCTTGTGGAGGGCCTCACTATCCCTGGGCAGGAGTTGGGGGATTGGTTGGGGAGTTGGTGGGGAACATGGGAGGATGGGAGGGTGAAGGAATGTGAAGGGATGGATATGTAAATATGAGTAGGAATTAAAGAATTTAAATAAAAATATCACAGACTGGGTATCCCTAAAATTGGATGACCTATTTGCTCATATTATCACTCCTCCTTTTCTTCGACACTGGACTCTGGGAGCTCAGCCCCAGTGCTTAGCTATGGATCTCTGCATCTCTTTTCATCAGCTTTTCGATGAAGTTTCTATGATGACCTGAGCTGGTGGGAGCTCACTGATTCTGGACTGACATCAGGGGAGCCTGCATAGGACCAAACTAGGCCTTCTGAATATGGATGATAGTTGTGTGGTTTGGGCAGTCTGTGGGGCCACTGGCAGTGGGACCAGGATTTAACACTAGTGCTTGAACTGGCTTTTTCAGTTCCATTCTCTTTGAAAATATAGGGGGAAGGGACTTGGTCCTGCCTCAAAGTGATATGTCATACTTTGTTGACGCCCCATGGGAAGCCTTACACTCTCTGAGGAGTTGATGAGGAGTGGGTGGTGGAAGCAGGAGGAGGGGAAGGAGTGGGAAGTTGAATTTGTCTGTAAAATGAGAAAAAATTGTTTTAAAATGAAAAATGATTAAAAATCACAAAACAACAAAAAATGTCACAGACATACTCTTTCAAGGCTTCTGTGCACAGGGTTATATGGCTTGCCTACCCAGGATATCACCAAGTTCTTATCACTATATAAGCAAGAGAGACTGGGTTTCAATGCTAGAGTAAATATGACAAAGCTGAAGAAAATTTTAATAATTTAAGGGTTACTCTCATCTTCTGGAAATGATGCATATCATTATTTTAATATATAAGACATTAGATTTACGTGGTGTTCTGCAGTTAGGATCTATGTGTTCATCTTGACATCAATCCCCACATTTGTCAGTTTGGAATTTATAATTCCTATCACATAGACATTTTTCGCATGTGTTCTTCTGTTCTTTCAATTTAGATCTACTACTGTGTATCTGTTACCAGATTTAGGGTGTAGATTTCCAGGAAGAATATTTGAATACCAAAACACATTCACCTTAAATAATTCAGCTAATTAAAACTACATCAGATCACCTTGCAGCATCTATCCCTTTTCATACACTATGATCATTTACTATAGTCAACATCAAAAGACTTCTCTACAAGATGAGTGGGAATAATATGCATTAAAAGTGTGTGACTTTTAGTTTTTATGATATTAAGCAAATGGGTAAAGCAAAGAGACTAATCATAAGATTAAAACATTTTATGAACTATAAAGGAAAGTGGCTTTCTCACTATAAAAACTATTTGAACATGACCATATAAAACAAAAAGGGAAAGACAATCTCCATAGACCATCTTTTGCTGCTCATGTGGTGAAGATAGGACTAAGTGATATTGTTCTAAAGGGTATGGATAAAGAATGGCATGTGACCCAAACATGGGAGAATAACACAGTCTGGGAACTATTTCAAAGATAACAAAGAATAATATTAGAAAAGAAAACCTAAGCCAAATGGGTTTATGAGTTAGAACAGTGAAAGGGTAGAATTATTTTATTTTACTAAATGGTGATCTTAGGCATATTTTACAATTTTGTATTTTTTAAGTTGCTTTTTGTCATGAAATTCCAGTAACAGTATCTGAGTTTATGCACAGTGACCCACTAACTCAATCAAACCCAATCATTATGCTCTTTCAGAAACCTGATCTAAACTCCAACTGTCAATTCAATTGTATAGGCATTCAAAACCTAAAATTTCATCATTTTTAACAAAAATAAATTTAAATATGGAATTGATATTATACCATAACACTAAAATTGTATTGGTACCCTGAGAATTCATATGATTTTTCTTATTTTTTCAGCATTTAAGATCAGCTAATTTCTTGTGATTATGTAAAAAATTTTCAAAAAAAGTACAGTATATTTTCACCTACCACAGGTATAAAACATGAATTAGTTACTTATTACAGTTCCAAAAGAAGAATGATTTTAATATTAAAATGCTTTAAAATTTGAACAACCAGTTAAGTGATACCCATGATTATTTTTATGTTAATACATTCTATAAATTTCCTTTGCTATTAACAGTGAGGGGCAAAGATTGATAGCAGGGTAACCGAGTGTATGTGTTGGCTTTATCTTGATTGAAAGTCAAGAACTTACACAGTTGCTCACAAGTAGAAATAAGAAATGATAGCTGATATCTGGATTGCTGTTCAGAACTTCAGGAAGGAAATGTGAGAAGGAAGAAGGCCTCAAAGGAAATTTGAGAAGACAATCTGAACTGGAGGACCATTCTGGATGGGAAAAACTTAGATGCATTTATATATCCTGAAATACTTACCAGTGACCTACTTGGATATGGATATTTATCATTATAGGCTGAACTATCTCATTTATGCATCAAGTCACTTCTATAGTATTTGTGTACTAGTTGTGTCCAGTAAATGAGTACACAACTGTAAATGTTACTGGCAACTTTGAGTTTTCATCCAATAATGTCTACAAACTGAGGAATTGTATGTACAAGTAAAACATTAAGAAATTTTGTTCAATAGGTCACAGATGCTCCTTTTTGGATGATGGATTAATCTTCTACCTGTAATTCTTAATTACCATATAAAATAAATAAGCATACATACATATGAATGCTTACATAATAATTACTGGGCAAGTGGATGATAATATGAAGTCATTGGCATCCCAAATATGCATCAATCATGGAAGCCACACATCTGTACATTCATGTCCACACTGACTTAATTATGGTCAAAGTAAACCTTAGCTATATGACTTTTTCGGGCTTCTGAAATCTACCAGACATTGGAATAAGAATTCTCGAAGGGGCCAAGCTAATCTGCATATCATTCCCATTTTAGTATATGTGCTTAAAAATCCAGTTGTAGAGAGGGAGAAGGGATGAGCAAAGGGGTGACCATGCTAGGGAAACCCACAGAAACAGCTGACCTGACTAAGTGAGAGCACACAACTCCAGTCGTAAAGCTAGGGAACCAGCATTGGACCACTGAACCAAGCCCTGTGAATGTGGGTGCCAGTTAGGAGGCCAGGGCATTCTATGAGTACTCTGACAGAAGAACCAGTATTTATCCCTAGTGCACAAATGGATTTTGGAAGCCTATTCCTCATGGAGGGATACCCTGTCGACCCAGATACACTAAGAAGGGCCTAGGCCCTGCAAAAAATGATGTGACAGACTTTGATGATCCCCCATGGAAGGCCTCACCCTCCCTGTGATGTGTATGGGGGGTGGGATTGGAGGGCCAGTGATAGGCATGGGAGGATGGGAGGAGAGGGAACTGAGATTGATATGTAAAACAAGATTGATATTAATTAGAAATAAAATGTTTAACAAGAACCCCCCCCATAAAAAAGAATTACTAGTAAGGCATTTATTCAAGAAGAATTTTTAAATCAACACCTGCTAATATTTTCTCCCAGCAATACTGTATTTTGATATCCATAAAGTTAATGTGGATATCTTGAGTACCTATCAAAGAAGGGCAGGCAGTTTCAAAGTATTTTCTTACAGTTTTGCCAGTAATGATGAGGGTCAAGTAAGTATCTAAATAAACAATCTTTCGTAGCACATGGAGGGGTCCAACCTTCCATGTTGCAGAACATACAGTCATCTTAGTTATCCATACTGGGAAAGTTAGTTTTATCCTAGAATTTTCACACTCTATGCTTTGGGGTCATTTCCCATAATGTTTATAAAAAGAAGAAAGGCCATCAATAATTAGTTGACATAAACTGGAATAACTTCCTAAAATATACTTCAAAGTGATTATGAAGAAGCAAAGAACATATATGGATACATAAGAAGGAACTTCCATAATAGTCTGCTTCTTCTGGCTCCAGTTAACAAATCCGGTAATTCTTTCTAATATCTCCTGTCAACAAGAAGAAATGGAAGTCAAATGGTTAAACATTGAATTAGAGAAAAAAGCTGTATGCTTATTTGTACTCCCAGGACTATGGGAGCGATAATAATTACTTTCAAAGTGACTCAAATAAACTGAACATTGTTTCAAAAAATATTTTACTAACTCCTACATTTGTCTGACATATTAGTGGTAACACACACACACACACACACACACACACACACACACACACACACACACACACACACACCAATCCTGACATACAGGCAAGCTTAACATAACAATGCTCTGGTCAAGATCACACCACACATGTAACACTAGTAGCATAAGGTTGTTTCAAATAATGACTTAGTATCTAAGTTTGTTTTTTTACCATGATTTCATGTGATGAAACCTACCAACATCTCTCAGTTTATCTTATGCATGACTTCATTCTAATGGATGGATTGTTCTTGTGTTTATATTGGACAGACACAGTTTGCTTTTTCTCTGTAAATTATAGGATGAATCTACAAATTGTAGTAGAAATAGAAGGAATGTAAGAAGGAGGAAAGATGGAAGCAGAAAAGAAAGGACAAAGGAATCAATTTTCTAGTTACATATGCATGTAGGAAAGGTCTAGGAAGATGAAAATAATCCAACTATTGATTTATAGACTGAAAATTATTTTTGTGTTCTTGAATATCTTTACAAAGTTTTCTTAATGTGTTTTACTAATTAATGAGTTAATACGTTTTCAAAAACTCTTGAACCATTCTCTTATTTTTTCAAAAAATTGGAAAAATATTCTGTAGCACAATTCTAATAGATCTTTATAATAAAAATCAAGAGTCAGGTATTGGGGTTAAATGCTGAGGGGTCAAAGAAGTAAATGAGATAGCCACAAGAGAGATCTCTTACATCTACTGAGTTCTCAGACCAAAGGGGCCTTCATGTCCCTACAAGTTTTCAGACTGAATGTCATGACCTCCTGACTCCTCCTGCCATATACTCCTCTCTCTGCTCAGTCATATCACTCCTATCTCCACCTACCTAGTGCTGGGAGTAAAGGCCTGTGACTCCCAAGTACTGGGATTGACGTGTGAGACACCACTGTCTGCCTCTGTTTCTCTTTTAGATTGGATCAATCTCGTGTAGCCCACAGTGGTCTTGAACTCACAGAGATCCACCTGCCTCTGACTCCAGAGTGCTGGGACTAAAGGTGTGTGCCACCACAGCTGACACCTAGTTAGTATGTGGCTAGCTCTACACTCTGATCCTCAAGCAAGCTTTATTTGTTCCATCACAGACAAGATATCACTACAAGATTCTTTCTGAACAATCAAATTGTAAGGGATATTGGCTGCAGTTGTGGGCTGTTTCCTTCTCCCGCAATCAATGAGTTTCTCATGAGCACAGTCATTTCTTTTCCACAAAAGCAGTGCCTGGCTCCACTGGTTGGTGATAGAGGGCACCAGGCAAACATAAAATTGTAAAGGCCTGGAGAACACAGGATAGCATGTTTCTTTATGGGGAGGTTGGGCAAGTATCTTGTCATGTAAAATGATGCTGAAAGTTCAACAAAATGAGAGTCTATTTGGTGTTTTGAATAGTTTTTTTTTTTTTAAGTTAGCATAAGAAGTAATGAGTTGGGGTGTTTTTTTTTTTTTGGTATTTTTTTGTTGTTGTTTTGGTTTTTCAAGACAGAGTTTCTCTGTGTAGCTTAGGAGCCTATCCTGGCTATCAATCTGGAGACCAGTCTGGTCTTGAACTCTCAGAGATCCGCCTGCCTCTGCCTCCTGAGTGCTGGGATTAAAGGCGTGTGCCACCAATGCCCAGCTAGAAATAATGAGTTTTATCTCAAAAATTTTACTCACAGGAGTCATTATGCTTTGCTCTAATTCATCACTCTCTCCTGCCGTGAAGCCAGGACTTTCTACCTTTCTAGAAAAATCATGGTCAACCAATACCAGATCCAGAAAGAAAGTCTTGGATAAAAGAAATAAATCAACATATTTTCTCTGTGCAAAACCTAGACATAATTTTTCGTGTGTGTGTGTGTGTGTGTGTGTGTGTGTGTGTGTGTGTGTGTGTGCTTGCATGCTTGCACATGTGTGCACACCTGTAGATCATAAAACTAGAGAATGAGTATCTGGATGAAGAGAAGGAAAAATACAGATCCTAAGAGAGAGGGAAGGAGAAGAGAATAATGTTATTTGGTGATGCCTCCACATAAAAGGGAATTATCTGGGTGAAAAATGGTGTATTTGATGAAATTTTATTTCTATTTATACTAATTACTTGTAAAGAATATAAGTCAAATTCAAAGTTTCAGGAGAGAATGAAAGGATACACAGGAGATACATAGCAAAGATAACTGACTAGGAAAGGTTTACTGTAAGTGAGAAGTAAATAATTACTGCAGGCTATTGATTAAAAAATGAACCTAGGGCAAACCTAATTTATTTTTAAAGCCAATGTGAGTAACTCACATGTGAGAAATTTTGCTAAAGAAGATATGAGAGCTAATTTTTAGGGTAACATTCTTGTTTTCAACAAAAAGCCAAGATAGTCCATGAATGAATCGATAACACACAATAAAATCTACAAAGAAAGAAGGGACTCAGAACATGTCTGCATTGCAGATCTGTTACACTGGCTATTTTTGCTATGGATTTGTTTAACAAAAGATTCGGCATTATCATAAGCTCAAGTTCTCAAAGGGACTGAGAAAGGATGAGAGGTAATTGAGAAAGGAAAAATTCAGAAGTATTCACTTAAAAAATAAGAAATGAATCTACTGAGCAGGTGTTACATGCTAGCTGCTGGGGTTGAGCAAACTTAAACCAGCCATCAGGATATTTTCATTTGTCTACAAATGTTCTGACCTAACATGAGTGCTTCATAGGTTTGTCTGGCAAATCTTGTAATAGGAAGAAAGAAAAAGTTGAGTTTTGAACACACACACACACACACACACACACATCACTATGCTGGAAGTATGTTCTGGACAGGGCACTGGGTATCTGAGGAGACTGTGATAACAGAGATGTCTTAGAGTTAATGGGTATAAATCCTCAATACAGTTAGTAAACAATTTAAGAGAAGTCAGAATAGAAAACAGTTTAGAAAAACATAATAGAAAACTCTCACTTGAAACACAGCTGTGGAAGTCTTGATGCTTTGCTAACGAAAGGATTCTTGTGAAAAAAAAATGATTGTGCTATCAGGATAAACATTACTGATACAAAACTTTTTTAAAAAGAATGGAAATACCAATATATAACAGAACTTATTTTAAGTGATAGTAATAAATATGATGTTACTTAACTATTTTGTATCTCAAGACAAATAAGGTATATAGGAGGCCATCATAAATCATACAGTAAAGAGTCTCAGAGAAAGGTTGTATTTGGGCATATGACCTGCCAAAAATTTTTATTTATTTATTTATTTATTTATTTATTTATTTATTTATTTATTTATTTAATTTATGTGTGTGCATGCATATTCACAAATCTGCTGCTGCCGATGGATATGCACATATATGTGCATGTATGTGCATGAGGAAGCTAGAGTCTCTTTCAGATGCTGTTGCCTCTGTGTTTTCAGGTAATAGTCTCTCAACAGCTTGGAGATCACCAAGATATTAAAACCTACTGGTTTGGGACCCTCATGTTTCTGCCTTATTAAACTTGGGATTCCAAATGTTTGCCATGAACATGGGCTTTTTGAACAGGACACTAGGGTCCTCACACTGACAAAACAATCACATTACTGATGGAGTTACTTTCCCAGCCCAAAATGTATTTTTATAATACTATGGGAGACAGGTTGAACTGGATGTTTAGAACTACGTCATCATCAGGCTGGGCGTTGATGGCACAAGCCTTTAATCCCAGCACTCGGGAGGCAGAGGCAGGCAGATCTCTGTGATTTCAAGACCAGCCTGGTCTACAAGAGCTAGTTCCAGGACAGTCTCCAAAGACACAGAGAAACCCTGTCTTGAAAAACCCAAAAATAAAAAAGAACTATGTCATCATCTAATATTTTAATAATTCCAGCTCCTTTATCCCATTTCCAGGTAAATGTTACTAATTATTATTTTTATTATGCAAGTTTTCTTAATGTCAACCTAAAGTGAATAAAATAATATTCCTGTATCCTGGAAATTCAGAAATACTGTATTTGTGCACAATATGTATCACGATGCATTATTTGCTGTTTTCTACATACTATGGATCATAATACACATTTCTGCATTTACCAGCAAGAATATTCATTCCTCTCTGACATCAGAGTGTTTTTATGACTGAGTTCACACTGTAAATATGAGAGACAATCTGTTTATAGATGAATGTCTTTCTACATACATATGTATTTGAGACCAAGCTCATTTTTTTTTCTGGAAACTAGATTGATATGATGCCAAGAAGAAAAATGTGACTTACCTGAATTGATAAGTTGCCTGGTCTTGATGTGAAACTCTTAGAATTTGGTCTCCACACATTGAGGTACTAATTTTAGAGCTGAAGAATTGAAGACTGAAATTGATGAATGATGCTTGAAATGACAATGGTTATGGGGTCACATGTGAGAATAAACACTGAGTTTGTTCTTGCCACATTACACGACTAAGCCATTCTTAAGAATGTGGTTTATAAATGTGTGACACTAACAAAGAACAGTTTATGGATGACAGGGGAAAAAGTCTGTCAATGAAAGATACAGATGAGTTGGATAACTGGAGTGTTGGAAAACCATGCTGAAATCTGTTTTTATTTTTACCTAACATCTATAAACCTAGGAGTTTATTATGTAGTGCTATTTTGTGTTTTTCATTTTCCTCATGCAAATTTTCATCATATTCCTAAAGATATTTTGTCTTTTTAATTTCAAATGATGCTGAAATATGACTCACATATCATGCTTGTATAATTTAAATATGGCTTACAGAACATGTGGATGTCAGTTAATCAAAAACTAAAAAAATATAATCACTCTTTTCAAAGGACACTTAAATTGCATGCTGTCCATGAGTTTCACAGTAGTAAGTTAAAACATTGCTTGTAGACTAAACAAGTAATGTAGACACACTCTTTCCTAATAATTATACTTAGCTTGAAGATCTCCATAGAAATTAGCTTGAAGATCTCCATAGACACAAATGCCACTGATGTTTCTTTAGGGAATATTGCACATACATCAAAGGATTTGTTGAATTGCACCACCTTTACAAACACTGAAACAGATTACCCAAACTGAAAACTTATAACTGGAAATTTGGACTATGGCCCATATAACATATAGATATTAACAATACATTAAATAGCCTTGTAATCCTGCATTTATATAATTGACCTGAGATAGGGAGGCAGAGAATTAACTTGTAAATGGTTATACTACATCATAGGTATTGTCTATCTACAAACTGGCTGAGTGGCTACAATAGTTCTGCAAATGTAAAACATCCCCTCTTCCAATTCAGAAAGTCTAGTTATCAGCATGGGACTTCTGATTCCATAATCCCAGCCTTGAATACATTTTACCATCTTAGAATTATTCACATCCCAGATCCCAGTGTTAGAGGATAATATGTATTTAATAGCCCTAACAGAAGCTTAGACTGGTGAAATTCTTCATGTGGTTTCTAATAACAATATTCACTTATTTAATCTGTAAACTGCCAAATTTTAAGAAACTTTATCTCATTTCTACGACATCCTTGACACTGTAAAATGGTTTTACCAGCATATGCTGCTAACAGTGAGATAATAAGATGTATATTAACATAAATGCTCTTTCTGTTTGCACATATGGATGGACATTTCTGCAGACTCATTTCATATTCCAGCTGACTCCACTTGTCATTGGAAACAACCCATTGACAGAATGTGGAATGCCTGTTTCTTTGTGTGGACAGATGGAAGGCCCCATCCAGACAACTGTGCAAACACTGAACAGTAAAATAGAATAAACTCTTAACCCTATGCATTAACACCCAAAGCAGTATATTTTGTGAAGTGATGACTGAAAGGGAAGTTTAAGAGTTGGAGACTTTATGTATTTGGGGGGAGCATGAATGAATTGGTATACATGTGGAGCTTTTCTCTGTGGTTTTGGCTAATCATTGGTTAGCTGAAAGACAGAATGAGATGCTAGGTCGATTTGTGGTGACCTGGTTGTGGGTGCATTTGAAATAGTATTAAGAATGAAGAAAACACAATATCTTAACAACAACAAAAGTAAAACCTGATTTGTACAAAACCAAGTGAGAAGGAGGCACAGTCAATAGATAGGTACTTAGCAGCTTCTGGAATCCACAGTAGGGAGTGTGGAATGGATATAGTCCAAGATCAAAATGGGCAACAGCAGTGAAGCTGGATCTTCTGACATAGTTGCTTTTGCCTCACCCTGCCACAAATTCAGCACAGTCCATTAGACTCAAGCTTTTAAAACTAATCTCAGGTAGAAGAAAAAACACAGAAGTATAGTGCATGACATACAATAACAAAGGTTTCTTCTCCCCATTGCATTCCACTCTGTTGAAAGGCATTATCAATTTTCCCAATATCCTGAGTGTTAGTAACGAACACAGACAAGTAGTAAAGTATCTTTTAACATGAACGCTCCCTAACAAATTTGTGGATAATGGAGCTATGTGTAGGGATACTGTAATTAAAGGTGAGAAAAGTAGAGACAACTTTCGCTTGTTGTCACTGTTCCATTCATGGCACACTGAATAAAACTCCCACTTATTTTCCCATATATGACAGTTTATTTCCAAAGACTTGACTAGCATCCCTAGCTCTGTTTAATAATATATTGAATTCTCACTGGTCCTTGGTCAGACCATAAAGCACATTAACATGAGATGAGGAAGTTTCATATCATGTTAAGAATGGAGGACACTAAGGGAAAACAATGTGCCCGTCTGCTTTGCATCTTCGATGGAATTCAGCACAGTGAGTGTCACCATGAATGGTCATCTCTGTTACAGCTAGACATATATTATCTGTGGTAGATGAAATGATGACACCTGAAGGGCTACCCCCATTCTAATTCCTGGCCCCTGTGAATGCTGCTTCATTTGGAAAAACTAAGAATCTCAAAAGGAGATTATTTTGGGTTACTTTGTAAACCTAATTTCAGAGAAGGAAGGAACGTAGGACTGGACCTTAGAAGAGACAAGAAAAGAAAAAGAAAAACAGGGAAAAAACAATGTGAACACAGAAGCAGGTATGAGGGATTTGTCATTGAAGCCAAGTTCAATGAGAGCCATCACAGACAAAAAGGAGGAGGGGGATTCTGAGTGAACTCTAGGGGAGGCGTAACTATGACTTTGCGACTGTTATGTATTTCTGGCCTCTTGGGTCACAATAACTAGTAGAGAAAGTATTTTGAAACCCTTGAGTATAAGAATCTGATTTTATTTTGCCTGGCATTGGTAGCACACACCTTTAATCCCAGCACCAGGGAGGCAGAGGCAGGCAGATCTCTTTGAGTTCGAGGCCAGCCTGGTGGCAAGAGCGAGTGCAAGGATAGGCTCCAAAGCTACACAGAAAAACCCTGTCTCAAAAAACAAACAAAATTAAAAAATCTGATTTTTTTCAGTAAAATATCAACAGAAAGACTCTTACCTTCCTTAATTTGTTTTAAATAAAAAGGCACTATAATTTAGGAAAACAGAAATAAAATATACACAATTAAACTCAGTGTAGGAAATGGCTACAAAGGGGGCTTTACATTTTGTGTTTAAAAGCCTTTTTCTTGTTGTCTATTCCCCAAAAGCACTTGATGATCTTATACAGCCCTGTGGTTGAATCTAAGCACCACATCCTTATGGAAACTCTTTTCAGACCTATGTTAATTCAAATGTTACCTCAAATCCAGATCTGTAATCCACATTAACTCTCTGTTTTGATCCATTCTGTGATAAAATCTGTTGGGAGCTAGAAAATAATTAAAATTTTTAAGGGAATGTGTATGATCGAAAGGCCAATTAGCTTAAAAGGTATTATAGTAAAAAGTATACACGGTACTATTATTGATAAATTGGGAATGTTTCAAACTACTTTTGTTCATGAGAATAAATAGCTTTAGGCACACTAATCATCCTTATTGAGTACATAAGTACTCTATATTCACACCAGAAATGTGTCAAGAACTAAATAATTAGGGCGTGCCTGTGTAGACTAGGTTCCATTCTTACCACTAGAGTCAGTCTCCATCCTTCTCCACTTCCTTTAATCAGGGGTCAGCTTCTATACATTGTATCATTCTTTTTAAAAATATATATATATTCATTTTACAAAAGAACCACAGTTCCGCCTACCTGTCCTCCTGTATTCCTACCTCTCACCCTCCCATCCACTCCTTGGAAAGGATAAGGCCACCCATGGGGAGTTAAATAATTCTGGCACATCAACCAGAGCAGGACCAAGTGCTGCCCCCCAACCCCCCTTCATTGAGCCTGAGAAAGGTATCCCATAATAGGAAATGGGCTCCAAGAAGCCAGTTCATGCACTGGGGATAAATCCTGGTGCAGCATTCTTCGAGTTGTGCTCTCAGTCATGCCTTTGGCTCTGCACAGGGTCTTACCTATGAAGAAGAATCACACACAGACTGCCTAGTCTGGTACATTCTAAGGTTGTGTCATGTCTTTGTAATTAATTACAAAAACAAAATCCTTAACTTATCCTTCTATGGAATTTCTTACAGTTTAAAACTAAACCAGATGTTAATTTCCTTGCACAATACAAAAGTTTGACAGTTTCATAGTGAATTTTAGATACCTACCCCCTAGTACCTCTCACCTCATTTCCCTTCACTGGAATCATTCTTCTAGGCAATCTCCCTGAACCCATAGCTTTATGTCTGTTTTTTGTGTGTGCCACACTGAATTTAATTTGTTTGTTATCCAAGCATAGGTAGGAGGTTATTTACTGGAGCTAGGGCAAATCACAAATAGCTACACCACTGACAAAAATGGCACTGCTCAAATGTATCCATTAATTAAAGAAACTGAGGCCAAGATTTAAAAAGAGATTGAAAACAGGATTATAAAAGAGGTATGAAGAGAGAAAATATATTTAATTAAAAATTAAATTAATTAAAATTTTAAAATAATAAAATGAATTAAAATAAAAATAGAATAAGCTAGCAATAATTACTAAGGGATATTATTTTTTCTTATACTATAAAAGGCTAAAAACATCTACTATATTTAGAAAACCTAAGTATTGGGAAGAAACAGCGATCTATGTAATACAAAGATATGCAAAGGAGAGAGTAAATTTACCAATCAAATCAATAATTGTGAATGTACCAAATTTCAGTAGTAGACAGAGTGGAACAAAATAAAATCCAAAAATATACTATTTTCAACTAATGGACCAAATTTCACACAAGATAAAATAGGATCATCACAAATATATCAAAAAGCAAGGATATTAGGAAAACAAACATAATATTTAGAAGTATGATAAGCAAAAACTTTTAAATGAGATTTCCTCTCATACAATCAAATATTACCCCAAAATGTGGACATTTCTCTATAAGTATAACAAATAATTATTATGTAGTAAATATTAAAATATAGTATACAATCTACAAAGAATATATGTGATTGGGCCATTTAATACATTGAGCTGGACCTGGGGAGATGGCTCAGTGTATAAAAATACTATGTATGCTTGAGGAATTGATTTTGAATCCCCAGACCTATGTAAAAACTGGATGTTAGAGTAAAATATCTAGTGTCCCTACAGGGAGATGGTAGGTAGAGAAAGGAAAACATGTGGAAGCTAACTAGAATTCTAGGCACAAAAATAACAGAAACCATGTCTCATACAACCTGGAAGATAAGGACCAACATGTATTATTCTCAGGCTTTCATTTATGTGCCATGGCAAGAACACACCTTCATTTACACACAAATGCACAGGCACACACATACACATACATATGTGTACCCAGACACACATAGAAGTATCTAAATGTTAAAAAATCCCAATACTACATCATCAAAATATGTGTAATTTTATATTAAAATGGTATTCTAATTAATGATGATCCTTAATAATGTAAATGTTTATTTCAAGATGGCAGTTGATATATAATATTCACAATCTTCTAAATAGTGGTTTTTGGAATATAAAGAATTAATTTTGCCTATTGTTTTAAAAAGATTATATTTTAGATTGTGGACCATGTTACTAAAAATTCCATAACACTGAAAATGATCCAAATGTCTAACTATATCTGATTGTAACAGTAAGTTTCATATTTATGTAGTATGATTTTGAAATAATTCAAAATTCTCTACATACATAAAATCATGTTAAAACACTAACTGAAGCACAGTCCTATGAAGCAAGTATTTGACCATCCTTTTCAGGTTTTACTATTGTATTGGAGAGAAGTAACATTTTCCCAAGTTCACATAAAAATAAGTTATTAAATATCCAACCATCTGAGTCCAGTGCAGTTTAATCTCTATTATGTAGTATAGCATTCAATTTAAAGCATCTATTATTAAGAATAATTTTTACTCATGTAAAAATATGCCCTGCAGACATTTTTCATTTAACATAAGAAAATGTCTAAACTATTGGTACACCAAATAAAATTCTAGTTTATAGAATAGAAATGCATAAACCAATAATCTAGTGACATAAAAATGTCCTTTTTAAAATAATAAATTATGTATATTTTCTCTATATGTTATGTATTTCTCAACACTTTATAAATAAATATACATTTATAAATATATATATATATATATATATATAATAATATATATATATATACTAGCAAATGATTAATATTTGGTGATATATGCTGCCTATTTTATTATGTTTTTATCATCTTAAATTATGTATTAAAAAGCTCCTAGATCTGTCTTTGTTTTTTATATTTTACAGGTTTATAGTAAATATGTACAGATTTTTTGATGATGTTCTTTACACAAAACACTTCTGAACATATTTACGAATGCAATGATGACAATAATTCTAAATCTGTATCTCATGCTAACCAGAGCAGAAAAGAAAGCAATATACAACTAGATGAAAATACAGATATCAGAGTGCAGTTCATGCATGCTTGAAATTATTTTTATTTTGAAAAGAAAATATATTAAGATGCAATAATATGAAATAAAGGTAATTTTAAAAATTGAAAATTAATATATCAAAGAGGAAGCCCAAGAAAAAATAGATTTAGAATCACTAGCCCCCAATATCTCAATGGATTCTTATTTTTTATTTTGAAATAGATACTTTACTCATACAATATATACTGATTATATTTCCCCTCCCTCTTCTCCTCCCTGTATCTCTCCACTTCCCCTTCCCTTCAGATCCATCCCCCTTTCTGACTCTCATTACAAAAAAACAAAAAAACAAAACAAAACAAAAAACTGGCTTCTAAGAGATAACAACCAAACATGACAAAATAAAATATAATAATCTTAAGTAAAAATATTGTATTGAATCTGGACACTGCAAGCCAAAAGGAAGAAAAGAGTTCTAAGAGAAGTCATAAGAATCAGTGATCCAATTGTTCTCACAGTCAGGAGTCCCATAAAAATACGAAGCTAATAGCTATGATAGACTATGCTTACTGCTTCAGTCTCTGTTAGCTCATATGTGCCTTGCTTATGAATGATGAAAAGGGCCTTGTTCTCCTGTTGCCCTCCATTCCCTCTGATTATTACAATCTTTCCACCTCCTTGTGACATTCCATGAGCTTTGAAGGGAGGGATTTGATGGAGACTTCCAAATTTGAAATTCTCTCCCCAAAGTGTCTGGCTGTGGTCTTTACATCTGTTCCCATTTATTGCCAGAGAAAGCTTCCCTGATGATGAATAGATAGGGCACCGATCTATGACTATAATAGAGTATCATTAGAGATCAATTTATTGATTTTCATTTTTAGATCAGTAGTATGTGCTTTTACCTTAGCTCCCTGGTCTACCAAGTCTCTACTTCTTGGTTAAATAAAACAGTGTTGGGTGTGGGTTCCTTCTCTTAGAGTGGGCCTTAGGTCACAACAGACATTGGTTGGCTACTCCCACAAGTTCTGTGCCACAATGGCCCTAGAATATCATGTAGGTAAGACAGATTGTAGGACAAAGCTTTTCTGTCTGGAAACAACCCTAAGCCAAAGCCAAGCTTTCATACTTAATAAGTCTTCATGGCATTATTTGGGAGCTGGAAGTCCAGAGAAAGTCCAACTACAAGAATCCATAACCCCATTACCAGGAATCTTCATTAGAATCACCTTCACACATTACACAAAGTTTTTACTGCATCAGGTTCCCATACCACACCCCCAAATTATATTTATTGTAAAAGGTGTTTATTGTGAAAGGTATTGGTTTCGCAGTCACTTTGTCTTTTGTAAATAGGAGGGCTATGGTTTTACTTATTTTTATTTTTATTTTTTGTGTTAATCTTATATCTATTTACTTCTCAGAAAGTGTATATCAGCTGTAAGAGTATACTGTTGGAAGTTTTAGGGTCACTTTATGTATCATATATTTTGCCAAAAAAAAAAAATGATACTTGAACTTCTTCCTTTCCTATTTGTGTTTTCCTGGATGCCTTTAAGGAATTTATTTATTTTCTCTTTTAGGCTGTCTATCATATTCATAAAGGCTATTTTAAGTCTTTTTTCATGTGCTTCAATTATGTTGGAATATTCAGGTCTGTAATAATAGGAGACCTAGGCTCTAGTGGAAACATACTGTCCTGGCTGTTGTTAATTGTGTTTTTAGGTTGGTGTCTCCACATCTGGGTTTAGGATAATTAAAGGTCTTTATAGGAATTCTGTATTTGTCTTTGTTGGGTGGGTGTGTTGTTCCCTGGTTTCTATTTCTGGTCAGTATTTTTGGAGATTGTGAAGACTTGCGATTTACCTGTTTTCCTGGGCTTTTCAGCTGGTGTGTTCACAGTGAATTATTGCTGTTTTTTTGGGATGGGCAACTTGGATGAGTTGGGGGAAGGAAGATTGGAGGAGTATTTTGATTCATTGAGAATGGAGTCAGAGAAAAAAGGGGGTCACAGTATGTTTCCTTCTACAGAGATGGCAATGAGATTTGGGGTAAATGGATTTCAGGAGTAGTAGGAGAGATACGGGTCTGCCTTCAGACTACTTGTTATCCTGGGAAGAATGGCACTTGTATTAGTAGGGGTGGCCTGCTGGAGTTGGGGTCTGGGACAAAGCAACAAGTCTGGGAAGTGGGTAAAGAGAGAATTGTCTGTGGGATCCATAGATGATTGGGCAGCGGGGAGGAAAGTCTACAGCTAATATTTTGTCATATCTCTAGGAACTAGACCTGTGCATTAGGTCTTTGTGTTTTAGACATATTTGTCTAAAAATATGGAAAGGAGCTACATATTCACTCTAAAAGAAGAGATACAATAAAAAGAAAAATCTGACTGAATTTTAATGGAAAACAGAAAAATTACCTAGAAATACTTCAGAATTAACTTGTCTTCAGGAAAATCAGCTCAACTCTTTCAATTTAATTGCATGGTGTCAGATTTTATTTTTATCAATTAATTAGTATACAGTGCAGTGGGTCTTATGACCTCTTCACACATGTCAGGATTACCTGATATCAGCATATAAAGAATTTAGCTTTTGATCTGTTCCTTTCAACCCAGTCTCTGATTTGTCTTTTCTTTGTTTACTTGGTAATAATAACTCATAGGAATTAGAGAAAAAGAATAAAATGTGATGAAAGTTACAAGACTAACCTTTTTCTTTGCTTCCCATTATAAACAAATTTTGTGCAATAAGCACAAGAAAACGATTATTGACTGAACATTTCAAAAAACAATAAAAATATGAAATAAAGAAGTGGTAGTAAATATGTATTAAATAGAAAGGAGAAAATCAAATTCTCACTGAACTAAGTGGCTTAGTCAATATTAAGATATGATATGTGACTATAAAATGGAAATAGATTTAAAGACACAGTTAACAGAATTGTACTTAATTTTCAATGTTAGTGGAGAAATAGGGTTGCATATTATAAGATACGCTTATTTGTCTGTCACTCCATATGCATTACTGCACCCCAACTCTCAGCCTAGAGTTTGTTACCTTGGTTAGGATTGAAGAATACATGGACTAGTCTGCCATTCTCAGCTTAAAACCTTAGCTATTCCTCAATGGTGTTTTCGTTTGTTGGATTGCTTTCTTTCTTGTTTGCTTGTATTTGCTGTGTTGTTATTGGTGTTGGTGGTTTTTTTTTTTTTTTTTGGATACACGTTAGCTCATCATCATGATTCCCAAACACATATAATTCAATCTTGATCATATCTCCTCTCCTGACTCATTTCAAGTACTAATCTTCCTTGCCAGAAAAAAAGAGAACTCTCATGTATAGGGGTAAATCCTGTTTAGAGGTACTGCTGACCATGCATACTTGGGGCTGGCCACAGGTGCCGCTGACCACGTGGGTGTGGTCAGAGTGATGCAGTGGGTTTAAGTAAGAGGGAGGCGCGCAAGCCCGGCCCTTTTTCTCACTTCTGCCTGGCTGAGAAAACAAGGAGGCAGTTTGTGCAAATCTGGTCACTGGCTACCTTGCATGAGTACTATCGTTTAATATATTATCTGTTATCTATATAGTCTGACTCCACATTGCATTCGGCTTTATTCATGCCCCATGAAAAACGTAATCCTCAAACTTCTCTTTTGTCAAATACAATATCTGTTCTTTCTCCTTTCTCATATAAAGCTTTTATGTTGATTTCTGTTTAGCCCTATTTACGTATTTCTTTCAAAATAACCTTCTTAAAATATATTTGCATATCTTAGTTCCTCAAGGAATACACCACTGTGTTTTGTGCCCATATTTTTGCTATCCAGTCCAGTCTGGATGATATGTGTCATTAAATCCATAAGACTATATGATTTTTCCATCTTTCTCAGGGTTTTCTTGCTGATGTTTCATTCCTAGTAAAAGATGGAAAATCACATCCCTTGAGACCTTTGCACTGGAAGAAATTCCTTGAGGGAGATATTTTCTATCATGACGTAAGGACAAAGAATGAGTTTTGATCAGTTAAGACCATGAAATTTGCCTTTTGGCTTTTCCCACCTGGAAATAACTATTTTGAGTTCCTTCGTCAACTTTTTATTTGAATGCTTGTCTGTTTGTTTTTGACAAACTAGCAAATTTCAGATTTTGTTAATGACTGATTTTAAACATTATAAATTTCAAGTTTGTCTGTATAAGTATACACTGATTAACAGATTGACTGATTTTTCTTCAAGAGGAATTATTATAAATGGAGTATGTAATAAATTTATTGAATTAATTTATTATTGCCATACTTTAATTTAAAATATATTCTGTGTTGTTACGATAAATCTTCCGCCAAAAGCCGCCAAGCCCCACTGCCACATGTGAGCTTTACGCCAGCTGCCCACTGGAGTTAGGCCCAAATGAATACACAGAAACTTGTATTAGTTTCAAAGCTGCTTGTCCAAGGACTAAGATTCCTCATCTGTTAGCTCAGTCTTAATTATCATAAATCTATATATTTTATAGGAGTTATCTTTTTAAATTTATTTATTAGTTCTAGTTAGGGAACAAGCTTGTTTCAAGTCCCTTCTCCCTCTCCCTCCCCTCACTACCATCCCTCCTCCCCCACCCCCAGCCCACCCCCCATGCCATCCACCCACCACTCCCCAGGCAGGGTAGGGCCCTCAATAGGAGCTCTGCAAAATCCACCAAATATTCCTGTGCTGGTCCTGGGCCATTCCCCATGTGTCCAGGACCAGAGTGTAACCCTTCACGTGGGATGGGCTCTCAAAGTCCCTTCTTGCACCAGGGAAAAATACTTATCCATCACCAGAGGCTCCCTGGAGTGCAGAGGCCTCCTAATTGACATCCATGTTCAGGGGTCTGGATCAGTCTTGTACTGGCCTCCCTGACAGCATCTGGGGTCGATGTGCTCTCCCTTGTTCAGGCCAACTGTTCCTGTGGGTTTCTCCAAACTGGTACAGACCCCTTCGTTCTTCATTCCTCCCTCTCTTCTACTAAATTCCCGATTTCGGCTCAGTGTTTATCTGGGGATGTCTGTCTCTGCTTCCATCAGCCACTGGGTGAGGGCTCTAGGATGGCATAAAGAGAAGTCATCAATCTCATTTTAGGGGAAGAGCTTTTAGGTTATCCTCTCCACCATTGCCTGGATTGTCAGATCGTGTCATCCTTGTAGGTCTCTGGAGATCTCCCCGGTTCCAGATCTCTTCTCAGACCTATAGTGGCTCCCTCTGATATGGTATCTCTCATCCTGCTCTCTTTCCTCTATTCTTCCCCCAACTCAATATTTCTGCTCCTCCATTTCCTCTCCTCTACTCCTCTTCTCTTGCTCTTATTGTAGCAGCTCCTTCCCCCCCTACCCTCATGGTCCCAATTAGTTCAGGAGTTCATGCCACTTCCATTCCTGGGGACCATTTATCCCTTAGAGTCCTTCATGTTTCCTAGTTTCTTTGGTAGAGAGGATTATAGGCTGGTAGTCCTTTGCTCTATGTCTAAAATTCATATATTAGTGAGTACATACCATGTTTGTCTTTTTGTAACTGGGTTACCTCACTCAAGATGGTTTCTTCTAGTTCCATCCATTTGCCTGCGAATTTCAAGATTCCATTGCTTTTTTCTGCTGAGTAGTACTCCATTGTATAAATGTACCACATTCTCTCAATCCATTCTTCAGTTGAGGGGCATCTAGGTTGCTTCTAGGTTCTGGCTATTACAAACAATGCTGCTATGAACATGGTTGAACATATGTCCTTGTTGTATGAACATGCACTATTTGGGTATATACCCAAGAGAGGAATGGCTGAATCTTGAGGTAGACTGATTCCCAATTTTCTGAGCAACTGCCATACTGATTTCCAGAGTGGTCTTACAAGTTCGCACTCCCACCAGCAATGGAGGAGTGTTCCTTTGTCTCCACATCCTCTCCAGCATAGATTGTCATTAGTATTTTTTATTTTAGCCATTCTGACAGGTGTGAGGTGGTATCTCCGAGTTGTTTTGAGTTGCATTTAGGACACCTTATTGGCATCCCTCCTTGCCAGTGGATCACATTGTGCTGCTGGAGGAGCAAGGGGAAAAGAGGGATGCTTCCTGTTTCTCCTTCTTTAAATATGAGTCTCCTTGCTATGTCACTTCCTGCCTGGATCACCTCTTCTCTACTACATTTCCCAGAATCCTCTTTGACTCCTAGTCCCATCTAACTTGCTGTCTCAATGGCCAAAAAGTATTTTATTTAACCATTAATAAGATAAACATACACAGAAGTACTTCCTCCATCACTGTGTCCTGTCACCACTGTGACAGACTTTGATGAACCCCGTGGAAGGCCTCACTATCCTTGTTGAGTGGGTGGAGGGTGGGTTGAGGGAGTTGGTGGGGGGTATGGGAGGATGGGAGGGCAAGGGAATTGGGGGATTGATATGTAAAATATGATTGTTTCTAAAATAAAAAGAAAATAAAAAACTGTTTTGTGTCTTTATGTGACATTTCTAGCATATTTGACATTTCTATGCTCATAGATAAGACAAGTTTATTTACTCCTGATTTCAACTGATTTCCTAATGCTACTCCCTGATCCATACCTGTTTGCAGTACCGTCTAAACTATGGAGTATTACTTCCCCCAAAATGGAACTTCCCCCATAATCTCTCTCTTATTTCATTTCCTTATTCAATTCTTGCAACACTAGCATATTGTTCTTGCTAATGTGACTGGGAAGTTATTTTAGCATAGATAGTAAACTTTGCTCTGTTCAAAGTTTCTCATCCAATTGCACAGAATGTTCTGCTACTAATTACTCTGTCCACAACCTTGACATCCATGTACCTTTAAAGACATTTCCAGGCAGGATGCACCTGTAGTGTCTTCCACATTTTCAACTGTAAAGCATCCCCTATCCACTACCTGTCGTCAGTCTCTGAAAAAAAAAATGAATGAGAAGGTGGCTAATGACTTCCCTGGGTATCAGGCAAGGGAACAATAGTCTTTGCCTCTTCTTATTGGACTTTTATATTGCCAGCTATATAACATTTGAGCATTGATTTGTAGAAAACAAATATTTTAAAGTTATTTTACCTATGAACTTAAAATAAATCTCAATTCATTTCTAAGCATTTTTATTTTAAACTTTGTTTTAATTTCAGTTTATTCTAAGCATTACTATGGATAGCTTAATGTAAAGAACTTTTGTTAATATTTTTATTTCCTTGGGTCACTATTTTCTTCATTATTCAGAGTTTAAAAATATTTTTCTTAATTATCTGGAATTTAATAAAACGTATTTTGATCATATTTACCTCCACACTTCCTCCAAACTTCAATTTTTAACTACATTTTATTGCTTAGTCTATTATTTTCCTACAGTAAAGTACTACTGTTTAGATTTAATTCTTGATCACATGTTACTCTTTAGTGATGGCTGCTGACCAGTAAGTGCTCTATTTTCAGTTCTGTAAACTAACAGCTTTTTTGTTTTGTTTTGTTTTCACTTAGCAATAGATTTCTTAGCAAAATTTCAAGTTGTTCATTATACGTACACATTTCTGTGAAAATTTAGCATGCTATAAAATTGCAGCCTCCACATATATTCTTACATAATAATTAAAATTACATAGGTAACTATCATACCACAATTAAGTGTTCTCTTAAGACAAACAGTGGCCTGAGTTACTGAGAACTTGAGAGAAGGAGCTCTCATTCTAAGGTAAAGTGGGGTAAAGGAACTCATACTTCCTCAAACTGTACTCTCATTTATCCCCCTTAAATTGTAGCTACCATGTGTTTGTTCCCTTACAGTGGAAAACAGCTTTCTTATCCAGGACATAACTGTTTTAAGATTCTTTTATGTTTCCTAACCCTGTGGCTTTACTTTCGCCACCATGGTTGCTTTGACCCAACTTATTCATAAAATCTACTATTCATAAGAAAGCATATAAGTCAAGATCACATGCAATTAGGGCAAAATTGCATATGAATGGCTGGAAGGAGTAGCTAGAGACTCAGATGAAGAGACCCAAACACTTGCTTCTATGAGGTAGTATCAACAGTCCATTGACAAGGTCACTACATACTCTCTCAGATAGGTACAGTTGGCCTAATGAGGAAGATAGCAGCTGTGCCTCCCAATACAATCCACATTGTAGCTATATTAATGCATATCATCATAGTCAATAATTGCATATAACTTTTATTTGTTAATTAAATAAAGTAAAACCTATGGCTATATTTCTAGCACATTGGCAAGTTCATTTCATTTAATATAGCATTGAAGGCATGGTGTTTTGTTTTCATAATTATCATTTATAAATCTATGCACTTAAATTCATAAGGTGACTGCAGTTTTTAATTCTCATGACAATATAAAGTGTGCAATTTCATAATAATTGCTTACTAGGAGGCTATGTCATTTCCCCTTCTTGGAATATAGAACGAGTATTGTTAGAACTTGACATTAAGTTTATTTACTCAAAACCTATCTCAGTTTGTCACAAACTAGGAAGCCTTTGCCTACAGATTTCCTTTTATTTTAACATAAATAATATCTCACTTTTTAAAGATATTCTTTTCTTTATTCTAAGAATCCTATAGCATCCACTCACATTAAGAACCAATGGCAACAACTTTGTCCTGAATCTCTCACAGAAATGGGAGAAATACAGTTAGACTGTTGGCCAGGATTCACTTTTTAAAAATAATCTGCAGAGGAGACATTTGAAAAGTGGAGCTTGCAATGTCACAGATGTGGGTCTTGTGATACAACTTAAATCTGGTATCATTTGAAAGGCAGTGCTTCTCTGCATCACAAAAGTTCAGAATCATTTGGAGTCCTTCTGATTGGCTTGGGAATTTATTTGACTCTGTGTTAAATAAACACTCGGTAGAAAAGATCTGGGCTGCCAGTCTTCAACTCTGGGGTGAAATCTCAGTCAATAAAAGGCCTGTGTTGGAAATCATGAGTGACATTTAACTAAGAGGTGCAAAGTGAATGCCTGTATTTTTGATACCATTCCTCCCACATAACTGTCAGCAAGTCTAAATTAAGTCTGAGAGTCTATAGGTTTCAGAGAAGGATGAAGATCTTCAAGCAACATCAGAAGTACAGAAGTAATGGGACTTGAGGTTCCTTCAGTTGATTATACATTTGTGTTATCACATTTGATTTTGTTTGAACATTTTCTTATGTGGCTGTAGACATGAAGATATAAATGTGTATAGAGTTCTCATATGTGATTTGCTACACATTTCCTCAGTAAATAATTTCAAAATTTGTCATAAACATACTTTCTGAAAAATAACTAATTTTTAATCCAACAGCAAATTAAAACTTAATATTTAACAAAATATAACATTGAATGTAACGAAATTTATACCACTGCATGTATATTAATTAAAAATTGTCTCCTGTGTTATCTATAAGAATTCATGTTTGTTCAGATCTTCTCCCTATTTCTTTCTCTAAAGTGTTCAAAAATTGAAAGCATGAGACAATAATTATCTAGTGAATTATTAAGTGAGCCAGAACTTTTGATAAAATGCATACTCATCCCAAATCATGATATTAAGTGAAAATATTATGAATATAATTGGTTGAAGAGTAAGTTATCCCCTATAAAAACTGAACTTTTTAATGAAAATAATCCAACTTGCCTTTTGTTTTTAGGTTAGAAGCAGTACGGCTTATTTGCAAGATTGTAAATATTTTCAGCTCCTAGAAATATATGTATATAGCCTCAAAAACTCTACCACACTTGTGCAAAATTGTCACCAATAGTATAAAGTGAATGAGTGCAGCTATATGATGCTAAAGCTCTATTTGATAATACTCAGATTAAACGTAGTAACTAATTTTTTAAATAATCAAAATACTAAAGTTATTTTATTATGTAACTATATAAAAATAGGTAGAACACTAAATATGGCCCATATGCTATCATTTGTTGATTCCTATTTATGTAGTTCCTAAAACTATGCCATGATTGGGTTCATTGGGTGTGAACTTTTAATAATCATCCAAAATCTTTATCATTGGGAAATCATTAAAAAGGAGATTGAAGGCCCTATCCTGCCTGGGGAGAGGTGGGCAGTTGGGATGGGGGGTAGGTTGGGGATGAGGGAGTAGGGATGGGGGTGAGGGGAGGGAGAGGGAGAAGGGACTTACATGTGAAACAAGCTTGTTCCCTAACTTGAACTAATAAATAAAAATATATAATTATAATTTCAATTATAAATTATAAAAATAAATATTATTTGTAGTGTATTAAGTTCACCTAGCAGGTATACTCATGAACTCTCTCACATAATTTTCATGCATAAAAGTAGGGAAGGATGGTATCTAAAGCTCTTCATAAAGTATCTATTTAAAAGCATAAAAGGCAAAAATGACCTTAGTCTTTTCAAAAGTTGCCTTTCACTTGTCAGTCACAATGTGCTCATTCTGCCCTGAAAGGGCACATATTATACTAGTGATGAATGATCTCCTATGAAATAATTTCTGTTCATGATGAAGCATTCTTCCTCCATGAGAAGCAATAAACCAAGTAAAATTTGCACATACATTCAGCTGTGTAATAGCTGATATTTCTGCTGGTTATAACTTGCCTATTGAATTTCTGATCTTCAAATCATATTTTCGTAGGTCAGAGAAAAAGAACTGAACACACTGCCTTTCCATATTTAGCTTCCTCAGAATATAATAGAAACAAGTGTATTAACCTATAGAAACTAAAGGAAGCCAATAGAAGTAACACAAAATTTCATTTAAGCATAGAAGATTAAACAAATAATTTTAAATTCTATCTGGGGAAATAGGAAATCAAACACAATAGACAGTTTATTTTCATTTGGCAAATAAATTTTCCAGTTTTGGTTAGTGAGATACACAAAGACACTTCTCTTCTTATCATAGTTTCTCTCTGGTCAATTTTAAAAGGAAAATTCACCATGTCCCTAAGCAATAATTCAATAATTCAATAGAAATATATATATATATATATATATATATATATATATATGAATGATGTATATATCTGGTTGATCAACATCTTCACAAGGAGCATGGCATCTTATGATGTGCAATAGGAGAGAGAGTGCAATTCCGTGAGAAAAAGGAGAGAGAAAATTAGCCAAAGAAAGGAATATTTAAATCACAAAATGCCGAAAAATTAATTATTGTAGAAATAGAAGTAGTTTTGTATTTGTAGGTACATCCATAAGACTTTATCTAAGAGTTTGGATGTTCAGAACCACTTTGGTCACAGTAGTTAAACATTTTTCTACAGGTAGTAGGATTTTCAACTGTTGATTAATGTGATGACTATTACATTTCAGAAGTATCACTCCAGCTATATCTTATCAAAACAGAGCATTCATTGTAACACTGGAACATCTCAGAGAAACACAATCAAGCTCAATAACTGCTGTGGAATAATCCTTGTGTAAACTATGTGAATATATGTTGCTATAATTGGTTTAATAATCAAACTGACTGGCCAATAGATGAACAGGATAAAATTAGGTGGGAAAGCCAAACTGAGAATGATGGGAAGACCAAGGGGAGAGTTAGAGGAGTCGCCACCAGTTAGTTGGAGAATGAGTCAGAAACACAAAACGTGATAGAGATAAAACCCACGAGCCTGGGGGCAGCACATAAATTAATAGAAATGGGTTCAGTTGTTTTTAAAAGCTAGTAGGTAACAAGAATGAGGTATTGACCGAGCGTTTATAATTCATCTTAAGTATCTGAGTATCTGAGTCATTATTTGAAAGAAGCAATGGAACAAAAAAAAAAGCCTCTGCCTACAAATAAATTGGTAATAAACTGCAAGATCCATTATTGACTTAAGTTATCAATGGCTTAACAATATTATTAACTTAGAAATGAGATGTTTTTGAGAAGTTACTAGTGACATAAGTTTTTAATGTGGTAAATATGAGGTAGCACTGAGCTTTCAGAGCAACAGTTTATTCTATAAAATATTTATATCTGGATTCATCTGACGATATTGAATATTTGCTATATGCCAACCGGAGCTTCAGGTAGTTGTGCTATAAAATTACATGAGAATTACTAGGTTTTGACTCCCTGAAGTGATAATTCTAAGAAATTATTCTTCATGTTCACGATGGCCCAGATATGTGTATTTTACAAATTCAAGCTATAGAAAGTGAACAAAATGAAAAATTGTGCCTCTTTTTCATACCATATTCTCAATATCCTATCCTCTACAAAATTCTCTTTTGTATACTTGTACTGTCATTGTTTACAAGGTCATTACTTGCTAGTTTCAGTCTTTTTTCTACTGAAAGTCATGTAGTGGCAGACATCCACCCAAACCCTAATGTATGAGTAAAACTCATTTATGGAGATCAGATTTCTGTGTCAAAAAGTGTGGTTATTTTTAACCCAATACTTCTTTCCAAGTGAATCTCCAGAGACATCACACTAATTTACACTTATACCAACTACGAACCTGAAGGTTGGCACTTCACAAATATATTGTCACCCACAACTTCTCCATTCCCTTTTGAGATTAGATGTTTTAAAGTAGAAATATGTCAGTTGTCATGTCAGGAACTGATTTTACCATGGCAATTTCCATTTTTAATTATCAGGAATAATAAGTGAATTCTGCATATTTTCATATGTCCTTTAATTTTTTTCTTGGAATTCTATGTTTTTCACTTTTAATTAGTTCTTGGCCAAGACCCTAATTTTCATACCATGCTATGCTATTTAATGTATTTTTATTCTCCTAAGTGTTGCAAACATATTGGTGTTTTAAAAATTAAACCTGTCAGCAAAGATAAAATTACACCTCATAGGAACTTTGCTTTGTTCTTTCTAGTTTCTTTACTTTTTGTGAGTCTCTCACTTCAATGTAATAATTTTTAAAATGAACCCCAGAGTATTCTTTTAGCTCTACAGACAGATTTAATTGAAAACTCATAAGCCTGTAAGATTTGTGTTAAAATTCTAATCATGTGGTCAATAAAGTGAGACTGAAGAAGAGTGCAATTTGCTGTTGGTCATACAGATATTAAATTATGAAGCCTGCATTTGAAACCAGGGTGATGAAGAAATACATTCACTCCCAAATATCTGCAACCTTCCAGAGGAGGTTGCAGATGCCCTTTCACCACTGTTCTTAATGGAAAAGGATGCGGGCTACTGAAGTCTCAACCAAATAGCCAAAGGTAAATGTCTGAATGTTGCTTAAATAGAACACTAATTTTTGGCTAAAACATAGTATCTAAGCAAAAACAACCTGTTTATGTTATCATCAAATACAATTTACATCCTCCTAAGCTCCAAACTATTTTCAAGCCCCTCTGTGATCCAATGATGAGCCTCCATCTCAGATCCCAATACTTGGAGGATTCCCATCCCACACACAAGCCAAGCTGCCTTTGCTCCATGTTTACCTTTCCTTGATGACAAAAATTGTAATTTTTATCAGGGAAGGGTAGTGGTGGTGGTGGTGGTGGTGGTGGTAGTGTGTGTGTGTGTGTGTGTGTGTGTGTGTGTGTGTGTGTGTGTGTGTGTGTGTGCTTGCGTGTGAGCCTGTGTGTGGGCTTATATGTGCATGCACAAAAATGTACATGTTTGTGGAAATTATAAATCAAGGATAGGTGGAATACATTACTCAGTAACTCTCCACTTACTGAAGCAGGGTCACATGGTGGACCTGGTGGTTCCTTGTTGGACGGGTCTAACTAGCCAGCCTACACACAGAATCCCCTTTACCTCTTAGGATTAAATTTGTGAGCTACTCCAGCTAACCAGCCACTGATGTCAGAGCTAGAAAGTCCAACTCCTGTTATGACCCATGAGCTTAATCTACTGAGCCGTCTGTATATGTCTACAGACACATCCTTAGCATCTTCTGTCTAGCTAAAACCACAGTTAAGCCAATGACAGAATCAGCCAGTTTTATAAGACCTAGAAACTATGGGAAAATCTTGCTGTCTCTACCTTCCTGTGGTGATCTGTGGTCTGTGTCAAGAGTAGTACTCTATAGTTAGCCCTCTTTAGTCTTGCTTTTTCACTGCCCATGGTCTCCTGAACACCTTTCCTGATCAGGCCCCTACATGTTTAAACAAACACTCCTTTTAAAAAAATCTGTCTAAAACAACCACTCCTTTTAAAAAAATATCTTTTAGAATTGATGTGAACAGCTCTGCATCTATCATTTTTATTATCTTTTTCATTGAAAACAAACTCATATGTTTTGATTTTTGAAAGTTTTATTAGAAGAACAGAAGTCATTTTCTTTGTCTGAAAGAAATCATTTCATTTTATATTTTGCCCTGATGCTTTACTTTAAAGACTTTATTCAAACTGTCCAAAACCCTTAAATCTTACAAAGCAAGTAGTAAAACTTATAAGAGTAGGGCTTTCTAGAAAATTCCTGTTGTAAATTTTGAGATTTTTGTCAAGAACTGAGAACTGGCAATTCTGATTGAGGAAAATGAAAAAAGTGATCTAAACACCTGAGCCACCTAAAACTAGATTGAACAAATAGATACTGGATTCTTCAAAGTAATTTCCATCAAGATGAGCAAGAAAACTATTCTTACTACCTCTTTAATTCTGTGAGAGCTTCCACATCTATCTTTGTATAATGCTATTTTAAGATAACAAATTTTGTTATTTTTTTCATAAAAAGTTTGTATGAATATTCATGGTTATAATATTGTGTAATTGGCTTTGGGTGTTGTTATTCTGTGATTGGGTGGATTACTTTTTATTCTAAGACTAAATATATTAAAGTGGTGTACTTTGAGTTACCATATTTTTTTTACTTATCTGATCAACAATGAAGGCTTTTCATTTGTCACCTTTTATTGTTCACTGTGGTATGTGACAATTATATTATCATCCTAATGAGTAATGAAAGGAAATGGTGGGAGGACTCTCCCTTCTATGTATTAGGAGAGATACTTTAATAAATGTTGAGGCCCTTCAGTCTTTTGTTTTGAGGGAATTTTCTGTCGCTCAAATGGTCTTACTGTTTGACAATTGCAACATATTCTATAACCATTGAATTTAGAAATGATATCTATGATGTGTTTGCTGGGCTCCAGCTGGGGGTCATGTCCAGTTTTCCTTTCAGTTTGTGGGGAAACAAAGAAGAAAAGATCAAAAATGGGAGGGCAGAGGTCAAAAGAAATTCCTATTCCTTTGTGAACAAATCAATCCCAACAATCCCAATATACACGGTAAACTGAAACTAAGTTGCACCAGTTAGAAACCACCTACTATTCTCTAACTTTCTGTTCTGGCTGAAGTAAGTGTGTGTGTGTGTGTGTGTGTGTGTGTGTGTGTGTGTGTGTGTGTGTGTGTTTTATGGCATTCAGGCATATTCAAAGACAAAACATATTTTTATACAGAAAGACAGTCATTCTTGTGAGGCAAGTTTAATCCTTAATATGAGTCTAAATAGATTCATGTTATTTAGAAACTTGTTGTCAGGAGAACTAGTCTGATCTAAACTATAAAATACAGTTGTGTAACAGTACAGTTTTACAACCACATATGTTCTGATGCATTGTTTGACTCTGCTATGGTGTCAACATCATACAGTGTACTTACATCATCATAAGTGATACCTATGTCAGTCACTCAACATTGTCCTCCAAATACCTTAAGAGACAGAGTAAACATGAAAAAGAAGAGGATGCTGCATACTGATAGAGCACTATTTTACTGGATACATTTTTGTTACCTGGTTAAAAAAAAACAATGTAAAGATACAGTGTAACAATTGTACCAACCATTAGCACAGATGCTTATTAGTGTTTTCAGCTATTATGTACAACATACAATTGTATTGATGGACTTTTTATCTCTTGAAATTCAGTAGAGGTGTTTATGTGGACATCACCCCAAATCTATGAGTAATGAATGCATTGTGCTACAGTGTTCTGGAGGCTAGAGTCTCCCTGGGAAAATAGAATAGGTTTTATTCTCCAAACAAATCATATAAACTATCTTTGTTTATTCCATGATTGACAAAAACATCATTGAGAAGAACATGACTATAGATGTTCTGATATTTCAAAGTTCTTGTGTTCCTATTCATTATTTTTGTTACATCAAAGCAATAGGTTTCCTTAACCCTACTTCAAATACCTTCACATTTCTTCAAAATTTTGGAGTATATAAATCTTCAGTAAGGCACTAATATTAAATATGTTAATACAGGATCTACAAGAAACAAAAAGTAGTGGTTTTAAGGAGAGATAACTTTTGTTTTACCTTCAATTAAAATTTTGGGAGTTGGGGAATACATATATTGTTTTCTATACCAACCCAGAATCACACTTGTTGACATTGTTTAAAAATTAATTGTTCAGATAAAACTTTATGCATGTCCCTGGCATATTTAATATGAAGTGACACAAATACTTATTAACTTAATAAAAACAGGAAAAAAAGTCATGAATGTTGAAGCAAAGAAACAACATTCCCTGACACTAGTGAGTATCGGAAGATGTCCTACCAAGTAGCTTAGTCTTTGAAGAGATTCTGTTTGTTTTTTTCATCCATCAACCTTCTAATAGGAATTTCTGATTCTTTCTTTGATGTTCATGTGCTCCTCATAACTGGACAGTTTCTTTTTCCTGTTGCTACATAGCTATATATTGTTAGCTTGACTCCAATTAAAATGAACATTCTCCTGGCAAAATGCATAGTGTAATTAATCAAGAGGCAGGATATTAATTAAAGAAATCTACAAGAGACTGTGGATGAAGAGATAAGAATCCTTCAAGGGTTAGAATTTATGGGAATCTTATTCTCAGTGATGTCCAGTTTTCTCTTCTGCTGAGTGAAACTATTATGTTTTCAGTACCATGTGAAATTAGAGGAATAAAAAGAAAAGTTCTCAGGAGTATCAGTCTAGTGGCAGAACAATAGCAAATGTTACCACCCTCCCTGGCAATATTCTCGACAGAAAACTTCATCTCCTAATGAAAAAAAAAAGCTCTTTGATAGATTAATATTTAAGAGAAATACTCTGATCATTGCAAAATCAGTGAAGATGAAAAATGTGAGCAGGTAATTGAATAGGAAACATTTATATGGCAGTGAAGCTGTGCTGGCAAAAAATTATTATTAAAGTAACCTTTTATTTAATATATCATCACCTATAAGATGTGCTTTGTAAAATTTCAACTTGGAAGGACTTCCTTTTTAATTGCGTAAAGTTTTGGCAACTCATTTTATTAAAAAAAAATTTGCCACTGAAACTGTAGGTAGTTTAAGGTCCATAAATTTAAATGAACTTCAGAGACCACATAGGCAAGCATTTTATACCATAGGGGATATTCAAATCATTACAGTGATGGACAGCACATAGCCTTCCTTATGAGCAGGACTTACCTTAACAATTTTTATATTTTGTGTTTAATGAAGTTCCAGTGTACATAAAAAATGTTCAAAAGTGAACCAAGAACAATTTAAATGAAATTATATATCACATGTTCACAAACTAGGAACCTACTTTTTTAAATCTATGTTTATATCAGAAAGAAATAGCGTTAACTCATCACCACAGCCACTGGGGAGCAAAGACAGGATATAATACTAGAAGAAGGCAGGATATAACGCTTTGCACCCATTCACTTTGCCACAGTATATTAACCCCTCTGCAGCTGGGTATTAGATTGTAGTGCTGATTACAGTAATTTACTTCAATATTTTGTATCAGCAGTAACCACATTTGGTATTTATGACTGATAATAATATTAGAAAATGGACAGTCTGAAAATGCTGCAGTTACACTACTATTCCTTCAAGCTGCTGCCATGTCACTCCTCATTTTCCTTCAAGTCATTCTGATAAGAGTGAGTGTATATCTGTATTGACACTGTGTTCAACAGACCCAGCCCATGTGTGCTGATTTTCATTATCACTAAACAATAGTCCTCAAACATGGAACAATAAGCAAAGAGAAACTGAGGATTCGATTTTGTCTTCATTGAATTTATTTCAACAGTTAATTTCTCATACCACCCCAGGGGGCAGGAACTAGAACTCAAGTAGTTGAGAATGATAGCCAAACCTTTTATTGCAGAGCTCTGTATACAGCCTCTGGCCTGTCACTCTCTTTGGAATCAAAATGTATTCTTTTATCTTTATATCTTAGTGATATGTTAGCCTCTCAAAAAATTTATGTTTAAAAATAAGGAAATATTTATTTAGTTAATATTTTAATTTATTTTAGAACTAATGAATATTATAAATAAAATTGCAAGCACAATTTGGATGGCAACAATCATGATAAAAGTACTGAAATAGATGTGTGGAAAATATTTCCTTGCATATGACCACTTGAGGCAAGGGATGGATGCATACTGAAACTCAAACTCACAAGACCCAGAAGCAAAGAGATCAGGCAGGAGATGGCACATGCAAGGAAAGACTGGAGCATAACTGAAGAGGTGCTGAGCCCCAGAGACTGAGGATTCTTCACTAATTGTTCTCATCTTAGGTCAAACTAGAGAGTAGAGCTCTGAGTTTGCAGGGGAAGAGAAACTTCAGAAACTTCAGAGGTTAAGGCCAAGTAAATGGTAAGCAGTTGAACCAAACAAAATCAAACAAACTAAATCAGAGTGGAAAATTACCCTAAGTTTTACTTTCTTGCTTGAGATAGGGCCTTACTAGGTAGTCCTAGAAAATAGGGATTTTACTTAAGTGGTCCAGACTAGCCTTGAGGACCAGACACTCCCATGTTTCAGCCTCTGGTGTATTTAGATTACAAACCTGAAACACCAGGCATGGCTAATTTCATCTTGAGAAAACCAGAGCAACAGTTACATTCTTAAGATATTTTTCTCTTGGTTTGAAATTCTTGTATAACTCATACTCATCTTTTTCTTCTTTTTTATAACATTTTATTCTAGAAAAAATCTTATTTTACATATCAATCCTCCCATCCCCTCCCCTCCCATCCTCCTATGCTTCCCATGGATCCCCCCAACCTACCCACACCTACTCCTCAAAGATAGTGAGGCCCTCCACAGGGGGCCATCAAAGATGTATGTTCAACTATGTTCATAGCAGCATTGTTTGTCATAGCCAGAACATGGAAGTAACCTAGATGCCCCTTAACTAAGAACAGATGGAGAATATGTGGTACATATACAAAATGGAGTATTACTCAGAAAAAATAAAATAAAATCTTGAAAATCACAGGCAAATGGATATAACTGGAAGAAAACATCCTGAGTGTGGTAAGCCAATCACAGAAAGACAAGCAGGGTATGTACTCACTCATATATGGATATTAGACAGAGCAAAGGTCTACCAGCCTACAATTCATAACTCCAGAAAACTAGGGAACAAGAAGACTCCAACAAAAGAACACATGGCCCCCTGAAGAAGGGGAGGGGCCAAGAACCCCTGAGCAAATAAGGAGCATGGGTGGGGAGAAAGGAGAGTGACAAGAAGGGGAGAGAAGGAGAGAGCAGGAGGTAGAGAATAGGAGGGATCAGGAAGACTGAGACAGGGGAGGAATAGAGGAAGGCAAGGAAGGAGATGCCTGGATAGAGGGAGCCAGTATAGGTTTGAGAGGTCTGGCACTAGAGAAATGTTCAGGGATCCACAGGGATGGCCCCAACTAAGAATCCAAACAGTGACAGAGAGGCTGCCTTTGATGCCCTTCCCCTATAATGAGACTGATGACTTCCTTGGTTGCCATTCCTAGAGCCTTCATCTAGCAACTGATGGAAGGAGAAGTAGTCACCCACAGCTAAACACTGAGCCATACTCCTGGAATCCAGTTCTGGAGAGGGAGGAGGGATGAGCAAAGGAGCCAAGACCATGCTGGAGAAGCCTGCAGAAACAGTTGACCTGACCTAGTGAGAGCAGGGAGAACCTATTGGTAAAGCTGGGGAACCAGCATTGGACCAAACCAAGCCCTCTGAATGTAGGTGCCAGCTGACAGGCCTGGACAAGTCTATGGGACCTCTAACAGTAGAGCCAGTGTTTATCCCAAGTGCACAAATGGGCTTTGGGAGCCCATTCCCTATGGAGGGATACTATTGCAGCCCAGATACATGAAAGAGGGCCTAGACCCTTCCCCAAATGATGTAAATCATACTCACCTTAGCATGGTAAAATATGCAATGTTCTCAATATTAATTAATTAATTAATTAATCCTGGTTATTGCTATGACTTAAAACTAAGGAAATGTATACAATCTCATTTATATTTCCACTATTTTTTCAATTCATCTTTTAAACTCAATTAGGAAATACCAAGTGTCATTTCATTGTAATATAATGGGATATATAGTCTATTAGAAAAACATCTTTCTCACTGCCCTTCCATGGAATTTAAAATGTTTTCTTACATAAATGTGCCACATATTTGTACAGTTAGTAAACACAGTGCTCTAATTTATACAAATTCAGCCTGATGCCAACACAAGCAATGCTTTTTTCCTACCAAATACAGACATTTATTTTCCTAATTTCCTTTAGTCTTTTTTTTCCATCCTCATCCCGATTTTCACAAAACTATTGTGAGTACATTTTTCTGTAAGGCAATATAAAACAAAGGAATTTTCCTTAAGAGCACAATTGCTTTCAACTGTGATCTCATAGTCACAGTTACATCTATGTGTAATCCCAAGACAGTCTCTCTAAATTGACCTGCACAGACAACCACAATGAGAAGATACATTCACCATTTACATTTTCCCATTCCTTCCCAGATAGTCCACACTGTATTAAAGACCAGCACATTCTAATAGCTATGCCAAAATCATACAGTAACTAATTATACTCAGTGCTACAGCATGGGTGGTAACTTTATTGAAATTATTATTGTTAACATCCTGTTAAGTAAGGGGATACAAGCCATTTGTCCAAGATGAGATTGCAGGGCCCAGATATTTGTTTCTAGAGTGCAGGTCACTTGTGAGTGGACAATTTCACATGCTTGACAAAGGTAAAGTAATATTAGAAGGACATTCTCAACTCCCCATTAAAAAGGAATTTAGGAATCTTCCAATGATGAATCAATCCATACTTAATGATATGGTATAAACATCAGCATATCATAAATTCCACCAAATACACAAGTATCTTGACACAAATGACTACATTCAACTATCACACTTTCCCAAAGAAATAAGTACTTTATTTCTGGTTGCTAGGGGATGTCAAAAACAACATGGTAATGAATAGAGGTGCTACTGCATTAAGGCAGGTTTGGTCTTAATAGTAACCTCTGGCAGTCCTCTGAACACCAGAAAATACAAGATCCTTATAATTTTGTTTCAATTCTAGGATAGGTGGATGATGTGGTATTGGAATAGAAACAAAGCTTAAAGTATCTGAAGGAAAAAAATTACATAGCAAAGCATCTCTAGGGGAAACACATAATTCATTTCTCTGAGGACATGTGAGCAAAAGTTTCATAGTTGTAGCATTGTGTTCTCTGTCATACATCAGAGCTCCATGGACACATTGTGCAGTTATCCATGATACTGTACAGGACAGTCATTTTCTCACAATGCTACAAACTAGCATATCTGTGCTTTGTTGAGAAATTAGAAATTTTAACTCATTTTGGAAGTAATTGTCTCTTTTATACCATTTGATATATACAGATAACTGTCAGTTTTATTTATTGCAATACTCTGCAGAGATGAAAACTAAACCAAAAAATTGGCTAATATGCATTATGTATCATTAAAACATACACAATAAATGCTCTAAGTCATTGTAGAAGTATTGACAATTGAGATACTATCTCCTTTGACAAATTATGATTACTTACTTATTCATTTATTTTACACTAAATAGGCAGAAGCATTTTAGTTTGATGCAGAGAACAATATAAATGACATTGTAGACTGCATAGTTGGAAAGTGACAAGGTTCAAAAATGTCTTATAATGAGTTTTGCAGAAAACCTATCAGAGATCCAGTACCACCTACTTACCAGCTAGGTGACTGCTCTTCCAAGGCCTTTAAATATACCTTCACAAATGCTCAAATATTGAACTTATCAGTTCAATGAGCCAATGAAACATAGGATGGCAGCAAGGAGAAGCATTGTGCTATGGATTTTCAGCAGTTAAATTTCTCTTCCATTGTTTTTTGATGTCTATTAACCTCTTTTACACTGTGAAGATTAATAGCCCTACATGACAAGTGATCATTTAAAGTGCTGAGCATCATTGATAAGCTAACCATCTGATGACTGGAACAAGTTAGTGGGGAGAAAGCATTCTGTGTCACAGACTGCTGATGCAGTAGATGTGCAGATCATTTGGTTTCTACTGCTTAGTTCCTGCACATGTTCACTAGAGTTGCCTCAGGGTAGACAAAGCAAAGGCAGGGCGTGAAAACCATGTCAAAAGCATTTATCACCTATTTCAAGAAAAGAAGAGAGTGAAGGAATGTACACTACTGTTGTTGCACAGAGCAAATGCTGACTTTGTGAAGCTGTTTTAAAACCTATCCATAGTAATTAATCCAGGAAGGTATTACTCTGTTTAAGACCATGTATTTTTGTCATTCTAGAATGGCCAAGGTGTTGTTCCTTAAACACAGTCTGTCCTTCTTAAAGTATTTCTCTATCCTACAAAAAGAGCTACAGGAAACTAAGGAATGCTGAGAATAAGACAGAAACTCTGCTCAGAAAAGAACATACCAAATGATTATCCACCAAACAATCAACCCTGAAAACATACGTACAATTAATACTATAAAAACTGAGCAGATAGCATTTAGTAATACATATGTACACACACACACACACACACACACACACACATATATATATATATATTAATATAATACATATATTAATATATATATTAAGAATAACTTATGAAATTGAAAGAGAGCAAAGAGGGGTTTGGGGGTTAACTTCAAGGAGGAAAGGGGAAGGATGAAATGATAAAATTACACAATAATTTCCCAAAGTAAAAGGAACTAGGATTGTCATGTAAATCAATCTTGTTTCTAATTAAAAAATGATAAAAAGGAATTCTTTTCTTTTTCAAATATAGGAAGATTTAAAGAAAAAAGTGCATCACCAGACTAGCATCACTACCATCTAAGTTCATATTGAAAGTTCATGTTTCATAGTGGTCAAGCAGTACAAAGGAAATTTATAGCCTCATCTCAATTTTACCATGATTTAAAACTATACTAATTACAGCACTTATTTTTAAATGTGTATTTTCATAATCTACTCCATATCCACTGAATCAGAAATTTTGTGGCAGGTAGTAGCACTCTAAACTTTAACATCCTGTTTTACATACTGTGAAGCACATCACAATTCAAGAATCACTGGTGGTTAGCAGCCTGAAGTAAACAAAGCAAACAGTTGGTCAACTACCAATCTACGAGTTTCTTAGTGGGAAGCAACTTAGCTGTGAAAATACTTATTTTAGCTTAAAACTTATAGTAATGAAATGAAGTCAGGACAAGAACTCAAAGCAGTAACATGGAGGAGGCAAGAATTGAAGAAGAGGCTATAAAGGAATATCTCTTCTTTGTTTACTCCCTGTAGGTTACTCAAGTTACATTTTATATAACCTAGACCTCCTGTTTAGGCATGGCACCACTTGTGGAGACCTATACCTTACCATATCCATTACTAATGAAAACAATTCTCCCATAGGTCAATCTTAGGGTAACTTTTTCTCAATTGACCATCCTTCTTCCCAGGTTACTCGATCTAATGTCAAGTTGGTGAAAAATAACCAGCATAACCCACAAGCATGAGAAACAGAATTCCACCTCCAGAAACTTGTTAAAAAGCCAGGAACAGGGCTATCAATATCACCCTCTAAATAAAGTTGCCTGCTAAGTTTCATTCCAATGACCCATATCACTTGGAAGGAGAGAATACACTACTTCAAGCTTCTCTTATCCACACACACACACACACACACACACACACACACACACACAACACACTCACACACACACACACACACACACACACACACACACACACACACACACTGAGGATACTTCCACACTAAGCTCTATCTGGTGACTTCTCACAAAAGGAAAATGTGTCATATTCATATAGCCATGTAAGAAGCACATTTTTCTTCTTAAGGAGATGCATACAAGGTTGTAGCACTTGCCAAGGGCAAACCTTGCCAAAGAAGGAGTACTCTGTATCCAGGACCACAAAAGGAAGAGAATCATCTGATTGGCCAGTACAATTCGTACTGTTGTGTCCATAACAGTGAACACACACACAGACACACAGACACAGACACACACACACACACACACAGAGAGAGAGAGAGAGAGAGAGAGAGAGAGAGAGAGAGAGAGAGAGAGAGAGAGAAAGAAAGAACAAAAACAAACAAACAAACAAAAAACATTGTACAGTGAGGGCCTTCTTTTGTACCATGGCCACCGTGCACTGGAAATTCTGAATGCTATTCATAATTCTACCTTCAAAGTGAGTCTTTTGCTAGTATGATCCTCCATATAGTCTTAACAGAAGAGATCACAGGGTGTTTGTTGCAGAACTGGTGAATTTTGTGTGGAGAGAAAATAACTAAATAAGGATCCCTAGAGTGAAAGATATAAAAGATACAAAGTGATGATCAGGAAATGAGGTATCAGTGATGACAAGGTCTAGAGGAGGATGAGGAGGATGATATATGGAATGGAGGTAAATATTGGAGTCAAGAAGGTAATGTCTCTACTACATTAAAATAAGTGGTATGATGGCTTTCTCAGTAAAGATGCTTCCTGCTAAGTATGGAAAATGTGAGTTCAATTCCAGGGACCCACATGAGAGGAGGAGATTAAAAAGAAAAGGAGCTCAATCAAGTTGTCTTTTCCACATGCACAAGGTATCATTGCCTGACAACTGTCCTCTCTCTGTCTCTCTGTCTCGATATCTCTCTCTTTCATACACACACACACACACACACACACACACACACACACACACACACACACACACACATTAATGTATTTTAGTGTATAAGGAATTCTTGCAAAGGTAAGAGGAGGTGTTTGCTTCCGTGTACTAAGATGATCTAAGATGTGCAAACACAGACATGTATCTCCATCTGTCCTGCAGTCTTCTAGTTCATACTACTACTTTCATTCCTGCTGCTGTGCAAATACCCTGATCAGAAGCATCTTACTGTATGGAATAATTCACTTGTTTTATAATTCCAGGTCACAGTTCATAATTGAAGCAAAAAAGCAGGAAGTCAAAGTGGGCCTGCTCTCCATTCTTCATAGCATCATAGATCAAGGAACTGGATTCACAAACAAAAAGCACTTCAGAAAACATGGAAGGCAGGCAGGCTTATGCTCTGCTGTCTTTCTTATACAAGAACACCTGCCTAAGAATGGTGTCACCCACATAGTTTACAGCTCCACAGAAATCCCCATTTAGGGAATTCTTAACTAAGGTAGGCAATTTCTTAACTGATTTCTTAATGATGTATGCAATTCTTAACTGAGATTCTTTTTCCAAATATGTTTAGGTTGCATCAATTAGACAGTTAAAGCTATCCAGGACACACAACCATCTCTACTGGGGGAGACCTTCATTAGGTGACTGGGAAGAAAAAGAAATATGAGTCACTTCAAGACTGCTCTGTTTTCATTTGGCTCCCACTGTTGCTAAATATTTAGCTGAAAATATCTGAACTGTCAGGTTTGAGCAGAAATGCACTGTGCAGTCAGAGAATACCACGTCTCCTTACTTGAAAAATAAAACCTTAAGATTTCACATTGGCATTTTTCTCAAGTCTGTTTGATGAAAAATTCTGAAGCTAAACACAAAACTAGCCTGTTGCTTCTTGAGAACATTAATTGTCTCCAATCACTGTTCTAGCATCTGTTTCACATTTTGACAAGTGCACTTATCTTCTTTTCCCCTTCATATTCCTCTGGTAAAAATAATGAATAAATTACAGGGGAATGACAAATGTGTTGATAATCAAGATGAAACACAAATGAAGTGGAAGAGGCTGTATTTCTTTGCAGAGTTGTAAATTGCTTTCTTTTCTTGTGCTCTGACATGCCTGACTTAAAAACTAAAAATACCACCACATGGGAAAATTAGCAGGATTGTTCCAACAGAAATGATTCTTCACAGATGAGATAAGTGTACAGGGCTTCTTTCTGCTGTCGTGTATTCTATTTGTCTCATAATCAGGATATTCCAAAAGAGGTGGTTGTAAGGGACTTAGATGGAAATGACTCCATCAGGTGTGACATTTGAATCATTTAAAATATTGTGAAAATCTTTGTGGAATTAGAGACTGCTCAGATGAACAAATCAAAACAACAGCAGTGACAGCAACAACAACAAATAACACCATGAGGTACTCAATCCAGGACATCGTCCATGGGATATAGTTCTACACTGAGGGTGAGGAGACATTGATTCCATCTTTAGCTCATCCCCAGAGATATCATAGGCTCTTCAATGAGTGCAGTCCAGAACCTTATCCATAATATATGAAAAGCTGGTCCAACTAGCATGCATCCTAAGTTGGAACAGTTGGAACACCATGACTAGAACTTACAGAAGTATTTTCAGATTTCCTCTTTGTTTTCACAGCACTCCATTGCATATAGAAGGGGTCAGCTTTCTTTATTCAATATGAAGCACATTATTTCTGACATCTTCAGATATCTGGAGTCCAGAAAAGGAAAAGAATTAGATAGATGGTTTCTTCAGACGCTTAAAGCTCAAATAAACTACCTCTATTATTTTTGCCTTTAAGGGATTTTTTTCTTTTTTTAAGGATTCATTTTAAGTGGTGTGTGTGTGTGTGTGTGTGTGTGTGTGTGTGTGTGTGTGTGTGTGTGTATGTGTGTGTGTGTGTGTGTGAATGGCATATTTGGGTATTGTATTTACATCCTACCCATCTCCTCTTTTCCTGCCTCTAACTTCTCCAGTGTCCCTCAACTCGCTCTTACTACCATTTCCTTGAGTCTACATTATTAAACTTAAAATAAGAAAAATAAGCTCAGAACATATCAAGTTGATAAAGCCTACAGCATGCATGCTTTTTCAATAGACACATTTTATAGTCAGCCATAGCAGAGATCTTCTCACAAACTTAGAGATTCTTTAAAGAAAAATCTTATCCTTACCACGCACCTCCTCTTACTGTACACATAGTTAAAAGCTTATTTTCTGAATGGATTTCCAGAGGCAGCTAGGATAAATGTAAATAGCATCGCTTGAAAACTTGAGTCCTACTTTACATATGCAAATACGTGTTGAAGCTAAGTTTTGTTGTCTTGCATGGATAAACTACATCTCAAGGGAGTGGAGAAGGAGATTTCTAAAGTAGCAATAAGGAGCAAACCGAGTAATTAACAATTTTTTTGTGTTCTTGGAAAATTGACATAGCCTGTATGTGGGAAATTGCCACTTCAAAAATATATGATGCAGTAAATACCATATGGGCTGTTTAGATACAACCATTAACAGGCAATTAAGTGAAGATTTGAGATGAAGAAGTGAATAGGATATTTGGTCTCAAACATAAATTGAAGTCTGCTTTTTAAATTTTTGTATCAACTTGGCCAATTTTCCTATACTTTATATTCTACCTTCTACTAAAAAGTAAAATATTAACATTAATATAAATTAATATTTAATTGAGTTAAAAATCAAGCATTTAAGTTCTGTATATTTTGTATTTGGTGGCTTAAAATTGCCAAATTTAATTTTTTCTGCTTTAAAAAATTATAGGACAGTGGTTCTTATTCACATGAAATTGTGTCTTCATCTAATGAACTAATAACTTATTTTTTATCATCAGATACAAACATTAAGAATTAAGAATGCTGGTAATGATGTTAAATATATGTAAAAATACTCATATTTTCTTTTACTATTTTTTTTGTTTTTTGAGACAGGGTTTGAGGGGAGATGTCATTCTGTAAATATGTCTCTTTTATTGGTTGATGAATAAAACACTGTTGGTCAATAGAGAAGCAACATAGGTGGGACTAGGAAAGAAGGAAGATTCTTGGAAATGTAGTGGGAAGTCAACATGTCGTCCCAGGAAGACGGGATGCATGAATCTGGTGTTCTCAGTAAGATAAGACCTTGTAGAAATACATATATTAGTAATTAGGGGTTAATACTTAAGATAGAGATAGCCAATAAGAAGCCCTAGATATTGGCCAACAGCATTGTAGCTATTTAGCATCTCTGTGTGTTATTTGGGGTTGACAAGGCACTGGGACCAGGCTGATAGGAAAAGTTATGGTAACAAGGGTTCCTCTGTGTAACAGCTTGGCTGTCCTGGAACTCACTCTATAGACCGGGATGACAACAAACCTACAGAGATCCTCATGCCTCTGCCTCCTGAGTGCTGGGATTAAAGAAGTACACCTGCCTCCACTGCCTGTACTCTTTAACAAACTCATTTAACATAGATATTTTACATGAAGAGAAACTTAGAGAACACCAAGGCAATTATTTCCTTTTTCACGTTTGATTCATGTTTATTAAAAAGAAAACAACAGAAGCAGGTTTTAAGAAAACTGAAAGACAGAAAACAAAATGGCATCTTAGCTCTAATTCCAAAATCAGTGGCAAATGTATGTGAACATTTCTCCTTTTTCGCCTTTATTGAAAATAATTTTCCCTCACATAATATATTCTGTTTATGATATTTTCCACCTTCAACTACTCCCAATTCTTTCCCATCTCCCCTCCCATATGGATTCACAACTTTTCTGTTTCTCATTTAAAAAAAATGCTTCTATTGGAAAATAAAAGAAGACATGAGGGATCAGGAAGATCGAGTCGAGGGAAGAATAGAGTAGAGAAAGAAAAAAGACACCTTAATAGAAGGAGCCACTATAGGTTTAAAGATAAATCTGGCACTATGGAAATGTCCAGAGATCTACAATGATGACCCCAACTAAGAATCTAAGCAATAGTGGAGAGGCTACCTTAAATGCCCTTCCCCTATAATGAGATTGATGACTACCTTAAATGCCATCATAGAACCTTCAACCGGTAACTGATGGAAGCAGAAGCAGACATCCACAGCTACACCGAGAAGAACTCCTGGAATCCAATTGTAGAAAGGAAGGAGTTATGAGCAAAGGGGTGAAGACCATGCTGGGGAAACCCACAGAAACAGGTAACCTGAGCAACTGGGAGCTTGTGGACCATAGTCTGACAGCTGGGAACCAGCATAAGTCCAAACCACGCCCCCTGAATATGAGCATCAGTTGGGAGGCCTGAGCAGTCTATGGGGCCTCTTGCAGTGGAACCATGATTTATCCCTAGTGCATGAATGGACTTTGGGGGCCAATTCCCTATGGAGGAATACTCTCTTAGCCTAGATACACAGGGGAAGGCCTAAACTCAGCCCCAAATGGTGTGACAGACTGAGATGATCCCTATGGAAAGCTTCACCCTCCCTGAGGAGTGGATGGGAGTGGGATGGAGGGTTGGTGGCAGGCATTGGAGGATGGAAGGTTGAGAGAACACAGATTAATATGTAAAATAAGATTGTTTTAATTTCAATAAAAAACAAGACAAAATAAAATGAGAAAAAACAGAAACTATCAAAATAAGACAGTAAAAATAAATCTTTCAGCAGAAACCACCTGAGCCCTACTGCCACATGGACACTTTCTGCGAGACCAACCGAGTTCTGCCCTTCACCACCTTAAGGTCCTAAGTAACACACAGACACTTATATTAGGTACAATGCTGCTGGCCAATCCCAAGGATTTCTTACTTGCTAGCTAACTCTTAATTATTATCTTATGGAGATTTATCTTATGGAGGACACCTTCCACTGGCATCCTCTTCCTGGGTCACATGGCAACTGCAGAGCAGATTGCAGGAGGAAGAGAGAAAGGGATGACTTCCTTCTTGCCCTTGCTTATATATGAGCCTCCCTGCTATGTCACTTCCTTCCTGGATCACAATAATTCTTACTACAATTCCCAGAATCCTCCTTGACTCTTATTTCTGCCTAACTTGCTTCTTCATTGGTCAACAGTACTTTATTCAACAACCAATAAGATAAACATACACAGAAGGACATTCCACATCATAAGACAAAACAAATATAAGAAAAAGAGACTTCAAAAAGGCACAAGAAACAGAAATGGATGCAGAGTCCGCTGGGTGACACATTCAGGAATCTAATAAAAACATTGAACTAGGAGACAAAGTATATACTCAAAGAACACTATTTTTGCCTCCCTTTTCATGAGTCCTCTAAACCAGAAGGCAGGAATTTGATGGAGACATTCCTTTTAGGGCTGAGTGCTTAGTATGTGGCTGTGGTTCTCTGCATTTGTTCCCAACTTCTGCATAAGGAATATTCTTGGATAATGACTGGACAAGGCACTTATTTAAGACTAAAGCAGAATGTCATTAAGAGTCATTTTACTGCTATTTTTCTTTTCTTTTGTAGAATGGTAGTATTTGGTTTTACCCTAAGTCCCTGGGTTATCTAGTCTCTAGTTCTTGGTTCCCCAAGCAGTGTCAAGTATAGTCTCCATCTCAAGGAACAAACTTTAAATAAAATTAGATATTGCTTGGTTACTCCCACAAGCTTTGAAACATCATTCCAGTAGCATATCCTGTAGATAAGAAACCATTTTAGATCAAAGGGTCTGTGGTTGACTTGGTGTTTCTATTTTTCTTTTTGTAGTGTGCAGAGAACCCTCCTTGTGTACCAAAGATTTTAGGACATAGGGGAGAAGGCTTTTATGTAGGCACCAGCTAGAGTTTTCCATGGTCAATGAAATATTTAAGGGCTGTCTTCAGCAGTGGGTCATTGGTATCAGTTTTATCATCTACAGAGCATTTATTAGTGCTTCATTTCCTTATTCAACTGGTCAATTGATGGGGACATCCTTCTGTTTATATGTTTGTCTTATTGGATGATGAATAAAGCACTGTTGGTCAATAGAAAAGCAAGTAAGGCAGGAATAGGAGTTGAGGAGGATTTGGGGAAATGTAGTAGAGGGACTGTCGCCATGTGATCTGAGAAGAAGGGATGCACGCTGCCAGTGTCCTCGATAAGATGTCTTTATAAATATATAGATTAATAATATTATGATTGATAATTAAGACAGAGATAGCAGATAAGAAATCCTAGTCATTGGCTGGCAGCACTGTAACTTATATAAGTCTCTGTCTGTTATTTATGGTGCCCATGTGATGGTGGGGCTCAGACAGCTTGGTGTAAATATATATCGTTACAGTCAATAACAATAATGAGTTACCTTCTCTCTCAAGGATGTATGTTTCCTCATGGTTGCCTTGTCTAATACTCCTTTTCTCCACTCTAAATAACTTTAGCTCAGCTAATTTCTAAACCTGGAATTTATATTTGCAAAATAATTATTAATACATTTCTCAATGATAAGATATTTGAGGCTATGGTTCTAGTTAAATAAGTTGAGAAATTTCTTACTATGGATGAATCCCTTGGATGGATCCTCAACTCTATGTAAGATTGGGTATGGTAGCTCATGCTTGTAATACTAGCCCTGGGGAGTTAAGAGGCAGCTGGATCCAAATTGCAACATCATCGAGTTACAAACTGTTCTAGCTTCCATTTTTTTGCTGTAATAAAATACCCTGGCCAAAATGAACTTAAGGATGAAAGAAATTGATTCATGTTAGAGGTTACATACAGTCTATCATCAAGGAAATCCAGGTCAGGAATTTAAACAGGAACCATGAAGGAACACAGTTTGCATAAAGACTATCTGCTTAGGGAATGGTACTGTTCTCAGTGGTCTGATGCCTCCTGCACCAATTAATAATCAAGACAATTCACAACATACATAACCACTGTTCTAATAATTAGAATGAATTGCTTCCCCATAATCTCACAGGGAGTGTCATTATTAGGATCTGTTTCTTTGTTGCAGTGGGTATGGCCTTTTTGAAGGAAGTATATCACAATGGAAGCAGGGTATGAGGCTTCCTTTATTTGGAATACAGCCCAATGAGTATTTCAAAAATTATATACTGGAAATTGTGTATTCCATGAAAAATTAGAAGATGAGACAATAATTTTACCCTCAACTTAAAAAATCTCATTTTTTCCACAAATCATTGAGTCACTTGGAAGTGTAGAGCTCCAATTGAAGCCAGATTCTTAGATGCTGGAGATACAGAGCTAAATGACAAATAAGCATGACTTTCTGGACCTACAGGGCAAGGGAAGTGACTTATATCTAAGCAGATCAATTCAAACAAACACCATTAATGATGTGGCCAATATCCTTGAGAAGCATGGAAGGAGGCAGGCAGAGAAACATGCAATGATGTTTCATTGATCCTCACAGGTTATGACTCACTGTAGATTGGGAGTTGTGAAGTGTGCCAGTAAACATGACTTGCAAAGACCATCCTGAACTGCACTTGATTTTTGTTGGGAAAGTTCATCCAATAAATACTATGTGACAAGCTTTCAAAGATATTTTCATTAAGTTGAAAAACTATGCAAACATAAATTTAGCGTACTTCCAAACATTGCTGAAATAACTTTCACTGATATCCCCCCTTTTATTTTCAATTTTGTGAGAGGATGAATTTTTTCTGTGATTTGAGATATCTGAACTCACACATTCTTCTCTTTCTTCTCTCATTAATGTATTTATTGACCTCTTGCTGACTCCATCAAATTCAACAGTACGATTTGAAAGACACATGCCCCTTAAAATTATTTTTTAAAGGCATATGAATAATTCTCTTGACTGTAATTTTCTTTTCAATGTCAGAGTTCTGTTGTAAGGCAATGTGCACTCTGAGATGGAGGGGAAACAGGTAGCCGTAAGAATTAGCCCCCCTAGATCAGTTTGGGCAATTTATCTCTCAGCTCACCTAGATTATGATGACTTTCTCCCCTATCACTGGCATTTTGTTAGTGTTCTTTTGTATGACCTTGTAGAATTTCATGAAATCAAAACTATGCAGCAACCATAAAGTATGTCAATTAGGAAAAATTCTAAATATGCATAGGAATGTCTTTCATCAACTTAGTTGTAGAACAGTTAATATGCTTGACATAATAACATTACATTACTACACAGTTTGATTTCTATCGGTCTATTTTCCCCCATATATGTGGAGATGATACCCTTTAAATTTTGTCAAAATTATTAACATAGACTAGCTTAGTAAGAGTCCAATGGCTTTATTTACAATCCATAGAAAAACAACAGCATAATAAATCTGAAAGAGAGCAAGAGTGAGAGAGATATGACGGTTGGGTTACCAACCTATACAAATTTGGGCACTATGTACATTATTAGAAAAATGTTTGTTTTTCCCTGTTCAAAGCAAATGACAGAAACTTGTGTCCAGTGAACATGATCCTATATGACTCAAAATATTGATAAAACTGCTCAAGGAAATGAGTGGTATAAGTTTCTTAAGTGACATTTGAGGCATAATTTACCAGATTGAGTGAAGTATTCTTATGATAAATTGCCTTTTGACAGATAATCAATTCCTGCTGACTATCTACTTCTTTATGATAACTTCCCCAGATGCTTAAACATGAAAAATGACTAAATTTTCTTTGTCAGTGAAAGCCTATAAGGAACAAGGCAGGCCCTTCTCATCCCTGTGAAAGCAGGAAAAGTTTAGTATTTACTAAGTCACAAGTGGGTATCTTGAGAACTTCAGTGACTGGAGTAAAAACTACCTCTAGGCTGGGATCGTAAATATGAAGATATCAGTGTCCCACCTATGTCTTGTCTGAAATGACATTTTTGAGTGAAATGAAGCCACTTTAAAAAATTAACAGATACTCACTTGATTATGAGTTTTATCTATCAAAACCATCATTGGAATAACTGGAAGAGATGGAGGTAAGGATAAGAAATACATCACCAAAGTCAGAGACGAGTGCTATCCTAGGCCATATATTGAATATTTCCAGAGTGACTTCAACTATAATACCAACATGACTCAGGTGATACCACTTTTCTAAGTTTGCCTGGCTTCCAGAATTTTTACCACATATTATCATACCTGAGTTTAAAATTTCATTCTGGTAATGAGCATTAGCAGAGGATCAGAAGCTAACGGTGGAAGCAGTGGTCATTTTTGACTTGTTATTTGACAGTTTAGTTACTTGACCTGTATATATGACATGGCAACTTGATAATGAAAACAGTATTGGATATTGCTGAACTATGCTTGTGATTCCAACAATGTGAAAAACAAGTATGTGTATCTTTTAATGTCTGTATCCACAGTAAATTTAGAAGAATTATTTGTTACCTTAAAATATTTGTATGGTTATATTGCAACTCCTGGAAATCACTTAGAACTTCATGTATCTAAACCATTAATCTGAAGGAAAAATAAATCTGTCTATGGTATGAATTATCTCCTGCTTTCTCATTCAGTAATTATAATTACTGCAAAGCACCAGTGTAGTGGAACTCTAGTAGAGTCATTGTATTTAAGATAAACATTAGAATGAAATAGTTGTTTCTCACTATATCTAGGGTAAACATTATAATGAAGTACTTGTTTCCTAGAAGTACATAAGAAGTACTAGAAGAAATCATTCTAGAAACCAGTCATCATTTCCTGTCATCTATAGAGTTGTTTTTCTGAAGGAGCTTTTGCATGACTTTGGTCACAAGACAGTCCTGGCACACCCGGACCATCTTGTATTATTGAGTGCACAATAAGGACTAACGTTGCAGGGGTAAGGTGTTTTCCTTCACTAAACACATAGGTTATGTCAGGGGCTTTGGTATGAGAAACTTGCTTTACCCTAAAATCAACTTTCGCATAACAGTGATCAAGTATGCTTCTGCAAGGCTGTTGGAGGTTCAGGTCATCAGATACTGTTCTTCCTTGCTGCCTCAGAGCTGGATTATATTCTAGAGTGACTCTCTTTCATTGATGGTCCTTGTGAATCAGAACACCAACACACAAGTAAAATCGGTAGTTTAAAGTAAAATGATGACTCCAAATACTGGAAAAAGATGGTCCTACCTTAAAGTTTGGTAGCATAGGTAACTGGAAAACTCACCAGCCCCATTCATTCATCTTTATCCTTGTTAGAGCAATGTGCCTGACCACTGATGAAACCATACTGCTACCCATATTCATGCCTGACACAAGGGCTTTGTTAGATAGTCTGTAGCTCTTGAGGTGACCATTGTCAACCCAAGTGGCATAATTCCATTTAATCTCTCTCTATAGACACACATGTATGTGCATTATATGTACTTTTAGCTAAATACAAAAATATATTTTCTTAAGCTTTTTCAAATATCCTTTTTGCTACTTAGTCCTCCCCCTACCTGATCCTTCCTTATTGACCTTCTTTCTGTCTTCTCCACTAAAGCCCCTTCTTGCTCATTTGTGTTCTTAACTTCAAATATTCAGATGCAAAAATACATGCACATGCACACATGCACGTACACACACACACACACACACACACACACACACACACACACACACTGGAGTAACCTCAGAAACAACGGGGGAAATTAGAGAGGGAAAATAGTAGGACACAGTGATATAATAATCACTTTTAACTGTAAACTATACATAACTCATAATCATCTAGAAAAGGAGTTTCAGGAAGGGTTCCTTAGATAATTTCCTGTGGGCATATCCCTGGAAGAGCTCATTGTATGGATTTGTTGTTTTGTGGTTGGAAAACTTTCCTTGTATTTTTGCTTTTAAAAATCATACTTTCATTCACATTGCCATACACATCTTTTGACATATCTATTTAATTTTCTTAGATTTAAGCCCAGGAGAAGTAGCCATGTAATAGACATGTACTAGCCTTTTGCAATTACTACCACGTATGTGTTTGGTAGCACCGAACAACAGTGCTGAACATTTTGATTACCTTAAATGATGTGAGAAACCATTCACCCAAAAGATATCCAGACCTGTCTTAAGAGTAGAAAAGGAGAGGTAAGTCCCAATATGCAATCTTTAATTCATTGTTCTTCATACTTGTCTGTGGTGTGATGAGATCAGCAACTTTAAGTCACTGCAGTGTTGACTTTTTTATAGTGATAGTCTGCTACCTAGACTTGTGGATTATGTAGATCATTATTCTCTTACGTTTCTTTTGTTTAAGTATTTCATCACAGAAACAGGAAACAAACAAAAATTAAATAAAATAATACAAAAAGCAACAATAGTTAGCTTCACAACCTAGTAAAGACTTGCTGAACATTATTGCCTGGGAGGAAACCATCCCTCCTTATGACCAATTACATGGTTAGAACTAAAACAAAAAGAAACGAATGTAAAATGAAATAAAAACTTATCAATTGTTTATGAAAAGGTATTAGGACTAGAATTTATATGTACTTTTGGTAGCAGTTCTGGTCAGATACTCTTAAAATACATATTTTGTAGTAATTATGAAAGTTGAGTATATTCCTGCTTAATGACTACTTCTCCTAGGTTTGTACCTAAGAAAATTAAATAGATATGTCAAAAGATGTGTGCGACAATTTGAAAGAAATTATGACTTATAAAAGAAAAATAGAAGCAAGTTTCCCAAGCACAAAAGAACAACTTCATATAATTTAATATAAACACAATTTTAAGATATGATATACTATTGCGATACTATTTAATATATATGAATTATATCAACACACTGCAGTGAGCAAAAAGATCTAACTAAAAATAACTCATGTTTAAAAGCATGTGAAAAATAATTTTCTAGTCATATATTATTTAGAATACAGAAGAAAGAAATGAATAGGATGTGGCCAGAGAGAATTAATGAAAAGTATTATTGCTTTCTTTTTAAAGTTTTTCCTGCAATTCATTTTGAAGTTGGTTTTTCTTTCCTCTTCAACTTCTCCAAGATCCTCCCTACCTCCTTACATACCCAAAATTGTATCTCTCTCTTCTCTTTCTCTCTCAACACACACACACACACACACACACACACACACACACACACACACACACACACACACAACATACACACACACACACACCAGACAAAACAACTTCAAGTAAACAAAACCAAAAGCACACAAGAAAACTATTGATTGGCCAACTACTCCTGGACAGAGAGTTTGTCATGGATCATGGTTGATATTCCCAGTTAAACTCCATTCATGAAAACTTGTTTTCCTTGTCCCACAGACATTAATTGCAGATAGATTCTCAGCTAAGAGTAACAGCCTGTGTGGGTCCTGTGTATGCTGCTATAATCTCTGTGAGTTTGCCTGTGTATTAGTCCTGTTGTGTCTTGAAGATGTTTCTGTGGAGTTGGAGTAATGTGCTAGGTTAGAGTTACCAGAAGATATTTTTGAGGCTATGGTAAAAGGTACTACTATATCTCTATTTTCTTCTAAGTATTTTTGTCAGTTGTATATAGGAAAACTATGGAATTGGTATGCTATTATTGTATCTTGCTAACTTACTGACAGTGTTTAATGTCTGCAGACACTTCCTGGTGGAGCATTTAGGATCACTTATTTATATAATCATGTCATCTTCAACTGAAGATACTTTTACTTCTTTCTTTACTATTTGATTCCCTTTCACCTCCTCCAGTTGTTATTGCTCTACCTAAGATTTCAAATACTATATTGAATAGGGGCAGAGAAAAATACAAAACCTTGTCTTATTCCTGATTTTAATAGGAATGCTTTGAATTTTTCTCTATTTAGAATTATACTGTCTGTGGCTTGCTGTAAGTTCCTTTTATTATATTGATATATGACCATGTATCTACAACCTCTTCAGGACTTTTATCATGAAGGGATGTTGAATTCATTCAAAGTCCTTTTCTTCAACTAAGGAGATGACCATGTGGTCTTATCTTTAGAATGTTTGTGTGGTGTATTATTTATTGATTTAGATATTTTGAACAATCCCTGCATTTCTGTGTTGAAGTCAAATTGATTATAGTCAACAATTTTTGATGTGTTCTTGAATTTGGTTTGAAAGCATTTTGTTGAGAACTTTTGTAGGTATATTTGGAAAAGATAATGGAAATAAAAATACCAATTAAACTCTAGGAAACTTCCACTGACTTCATCTAAATAAATACACAAGTAAAAAGAATCACCCAGTTACCATCAAATATTATTATTATTGAAAATAAACTAAATATTCATTGCTCCCAGAATTAGTTAATATTACACAAAGTTAATCAAGTAGATGCTATGGGAGTCTGCATGGCACCTAAATAGCCCTCTGCATGTGAATGACAATTGTGTAGCTTGATCTGTTTGAGAGGCTGCTGACAGTGGGACCAGGATCTATCCCTGGTATATGATCTGACATTTTGAAGCCCATTCCCTATGGTGGGATGCCTTGCTCAATCTTGAAACTTTGGGACCCAGTGTTCTGCCTCAACCTTGTCTTGCCAGGTTTTATTGACTCTCCATGTGAGGCCTTACCCTTTCGTAATAATGAATAGGGAAGGAGGTGGAAGGATGGGGAGGGAGGGAACTATGGTTGGTATGTAAATTGAATAAAAATTTTTAACTAAAAAATAAAAGATAAGGACAAATAGCAGAGAGTAGGGCATTGTGGAATGATAATCTGCAAATGGAACTTGCACCTCATACAGTCATTCTCCCAAAGCCCAAGATCATTAAGCAAGTAAAACCAAAAGTTTGTAAGACCCATAAGGGGTGGATGGACACAAGAAAATAATAAAATCATGGGTTTGTGGATACAATAGAGCAGTTGTACATATGAACAGAGATTGTGATAGCATGTACAAAGATCCAAGCAATCTCAAGACATAAAATCTCAATATGGAGAAGAGAGGTGGTCATGAACTCCCACCCATATCTGAGGAGTGGGTGATAAGTGACAGTTACTTATAGATAAGTCTCCCAGCAGGTGGACTATGTAGTGAGTATGGCCACATAACCATGAGAATATGTGAAACATGAAGTAGACTCGATATGTATTTAAAAAGGCACAGGTTTGAGTGGATAGGTAGGGAAGGGTTTAAATATGACCGAAATACATTTTGCAAAATTTTTAATGAACTAAGAAAAAGCAACATAAAAAGAATTTAAGAAAAAAATATTTTAAGGTTCATAAATAGTTAAAAATTATTAAAGAAGTTCAGTTGCTGTTATAAAAGAAACTTAGATGAAATCTGACATTCCATTAATGTTCATAAACATAAATCATAACCATCTCATTCCGATCTCTTCATATTCACCATCTTATACATAATTGTACCTTTCTGCTTTTCACATGCAAAAAGTCACCAAGTCTTGTTAATTCTATTTTGTCAATGTTGTTTCAACCTATCATGTCCATCCTTTTAATCTCTGTTATCAGTATCCTGGCTCTGGCTGTAGGCATCTTTCACTGTACAGGCTACAGGCATTGGTCTTTCACTGGAATAGTTCCCCTTCCACCCTTTCTATTAGGTTTGAGTGTGTCTATTTTATCCATTCATTCATTCATTCATTTGTTCATTTTCATTCATTCATCCATATTCAACACAGGTGATTAAATCCATGACTTCAGGCATTCTGGCAATATTATACCACTGAACTGTATTCCTAACAATCTATAAACATTTTTTTTCATAAAAAAGTTTTCACCAGTTCCTGACTAGTACTCATTTGAACATACCTATCTTGCCATTATCAACCAGTACAAAACTGTCTAATAAACTACTCCCCCTCCTTTGCATCCTAAAATATGTCTAAAATCATCAGCAGACCTTTCAAATGAATATGTATAGGTATTGTAAAGCACATTTGCCTGTTCATATCCTCCTAAACCATCTCAATCATTAATAACTGAGGGAAGAAGATTGGAAGTTGATATTTTGAAATATTTATAAATGAGTGAATTCTGTACAGATGCAATCTCACTGCCTCCAAGAGTCAACAATTCTGTCACATCAACATTTATTAGAGAACATACAGAAACAGTTGCCATTAAGTCCTTGTAATAGCTTAGTTGTATCCTGTTCTCCACAAAGCTTGTGTGAAGATTTAGTTGATCAGGAAATAAGCTTCAGGCAGTGTTCTATTTGGCTGAACCTAGAGCAACCTATATATTCAAACAGACATAAAGTTCCAGAGCATCTGAAGGTTTTTTCTTTACAGTTTCTTTCACTGAACTTAGGATATGAAATTCATATTTTTACAATACTTTGGACATTGCTAATTTCATCAATAAAAAATCATACTGTTTCTAGTATAATAAATATAAAGCTAATTGAAACACATGAAATAACTACCTTTGAAACTTCATTTTGATTTAAATTGCTAATGTTAGGCTACTTCCAGTATCAGCTACCTTTCTTTCACCAACTTAAACTTTAGAAGGTGTGTGTGTGTGTGTGTGTGTGTGTGTGTGTGTGTGTGTGTGTGTCTGTCTTTCTGTCTGTGTCTGTGTCTGCGTGTCTGTGTATGAATATATACTGTACTGCCTACACTTACATATTTAAAATACCCTCTCTGTTCCTTCTCCCAATATCATAGTAGCAGGTCTGAGTAACTTTTATTTCCATGAACACAATCTGAGTAGTTTCATATATTCATACCCTATATTCCTTTATATTTTTTCACAGTTAATTTTTTTTCTAGACAAGGTTCCTTTGTGTATCTCTGGCTGTCCCAGAGCTTGTATCTGCTCCTCTGTTACTATTTTGGGAAGATTCCCTGTTTCATCAGTTTGGACTGTTAGTTATGGCATTGTTAACTAGGAATGTGAGTATCATTATCAAGGTATTCATTTCACTTATCTGATGAATGATGTACCATGAGTACTTCTCTTACCTTTAGGATAGGCAAACCCCTGTTTCATTAGTTCCACATCCTCTAACTGACACTGAAAAGTAATAGAAGACAATATATAAGTCAAGTCCATTCCTTTCCATTTGTCTTTGTTAAAGTCTTCCTTAAATTAGGTCTTTTACCAGTATGTGCATTTTTAAAAAACTTCCTTGTCTTTTTAACCAATCATAACCCCATTCTACACTTGTTGTAATGATATATATGTATATGCATACACATATATGTATATATACACACATATATATACACTTAAAATAAATATTAAAGCTTTATACATATATTTATTCATATTCAAAATATTTAATATTTTGTAACATCAAGTATAATTAATTACTATATTATTTCTATTATAATATTTTCAATTGTTCTTCCTTTTTATACAATGTGATTTTCTTTCTACCAGAGAGATATTTTTAGAACTATTTCAAAAATTTTGAGGGTAAAAATTTCTCTTTTGTTTTTAAATTCTGTGTTTGAATAATGTTTTATTCCTTCTATTTATGGTTATAAAATTCTAGAACAGCTGAATACTTGAGTACTTTAACATGTTGCTGTAGTGTTTCTACCTCTTTCTGTTTAGCCAGCAAGTCAGCTATCAGTTTTATTGATTTCTGCATGAATGCTTTTCTGATTTTAGTCTTCTTTCATTTTTAGTGGTGATACATCATTGTGCCCAGGTCAGATGCTCTCCATCTTTTATCCAGAAGGGTTAGAGGACCTTTTTAAATTTTTTCTTGATTTCTTTATTCAGTCTAGCAGGTGTAAGGGGAAGTTATTAATAAACAGCCAAAGAGAAAAACAGCTGCATTACTAAAGAACATACTCTATCAAGTTCAACATTATCTGCTAGGCATGAATCATGATAAAACACCATTAACTATTTATAAGAAATAGAAAATGACCATGTTGAAAACCTACAGTACATGTGAATAAATGTTGTATGGTTATTTAATTTCATTGCATTGCATTGCATTTGAAGAAAAAGTAATATTTTGTCATCAACAAATAAAAACATAATTAATACATATAATACAAAGAATATGTTAGGTGCTCAATATGTTTGTTGATGAAAGCTTGTACATTTAATTCCTTTTTATAATATTCTCATTAAATCCTGATTAAATTGGCAATACAGTGCTAGACACATGGTATGCCACCCACAATTGTTTGTTTAATTTGAATTTAAATCGGTATTTAGGTTAATGGTGTGTATCTCTGTATTTTTTTCTAGCCTGGCAACAAATAGAAACTTTTATTCCATGTCTATGACCCCTGAAGTTTTCTGGATGGTTGGAGATGAGAAGAAGAAAACATAAACATTTTCTTTGGGCAAGGCATTCTCAATTTTCCTGTTTTGGGATAATAAAGCATGAGTTTTAATTAAGTTTGTAGGCTTACCATCTGTGAGCATCTGGAGTTTCATTCTGTTGCAATTTTGAAGCAAGTGTACCAATTACAGTTCTGAAAGTATAGAATGTTTAGAACAAATAGCAAGGCAAGTGGGAACATGGAATTTTATTTTCTTAAGTCCATTTTCATATCCATTATTGACTTTACATAAAAAGCTAGTGCCATTTCTCACAATGATTTATATATTTTACTCCATGCACACATATTCCATAATAAAGTTATCCATATTGTTTCCTTTTAACAATGTGCTAGAATCAATAACAAAAATTCTTAGTTACTCGGGTTTTTACAATGCTCTTCACCACTGAGCCATCCCTCCAATCTGAGCTAGTAACTTTTCAAATAAAAATTTGAAACCACTACTTCTCTCTCTGATTTGATAATACCATTTGTTTTGCTTAGATGTGGCTAAAAGTAAAATAATTCAGGTTTAGGTATAATGAAAATTTGGACAAAGAAGATTACTATTCAAAATGTTACCACAACATTTTCAAAGTGGCAGAGCCACTCTGACTTAATAATGATGCATTAGATACTTTAGTTACTTTTCATATGGCTATGACAAACTGCCCAACAAAAGAGCTTAAGGGAATATTTCTTTGGCTAGGAGTTTGATGGAATGTAATCCATTTTGGTGGGGAAGTCATGCCAACAAGAGTATGAAGCAGTTGATAACTTTGTATCCTGTCAGGAGGCAGTGAGCGTGTGTGTGTGTGTGTGTGTGTGTGTGTGTGTGTGTGTGTGTGTGTGTGTGTGTGTGTGTTTGGGGAGGTTGCTCTGCTTCTTTCTCTTTTTTTATTTAGATCTCCACCTCACCTTATTGGATAGTGCCACCCATATTAATGATAGAGTGTCATTAGTTAAACCTGTATGGAATACACAATACACACCTACCCAGAGACATAGCTTATGATAATTCTAAATCCAGTCAAGTTGACATTGAAATTTGGCTATCATGGGAAATAGTCACCAATGCTTGTTAACTTTTCAGTATTTTTTTAAAATGTGATTGGTTGTTTTACATCCTGCCCATAGTTACCCAGCTTCCTCCAATCCCTCCTCCCTATACCCTTCTCTGTTCTCGTCACCCCTATCCACTTCTCCATTTCTGTTTAGGAAAAGACATCTCCCACTAGTATCAACAAAACATAGTATATCAATTTGCAGTAAGACTAAGCATCTCCCCATGTATTAAGGCTGGGCAAGATGACCCAGTAGGAGGAGTGGGTCGCCAAAAGCCAGTAAAAGACTTGAAGACAGTCCCTTCTCCCACTTTTAGGAGTCCCAAAAGAGGAACAAATTACACAGCTATAATATATATGCAGAGGGTCCAGGTCAGTACTATGAAGGCTCCCTGATTGCCAGTTCAGTCTCTGTGAACCCCTTTGAGCCAAAGCTAGTTGATTCTGTGGGATATATATATATATATATATATATAATATATATATATATATATATGTATGTATGTATGTATGTATGTATATATATATATATATATATATATATATATATATATATATCCTGTGACCAGATTGGTGTCTAGGCAAATTGTTATTGTTATCAGAGAGGCTTTATCCAGCAACTATTGGAAAAAGATGCAGACCCACAGGCACATATTTGGGGATTCCTGCATAAGAGATGGGAATAGATTGTAGTAAGCTTTCAAATTTTGAAACACATACTTTTTATGAGTGTGAGATAGTATTTTATGGCCACTTGGTATTGCATATCTCTGATTATATTATGCTGGTAAATTACATGTGTTCTTGAGAAATACTCATTGTCTTTTTCTCATTTTAAAATTGAGTTCATTTTATCTACTCTTGAATTGCCTAAGTATGCTCTCCCTTCTAGGTGGTAACCCTTCCTCTGATACATAGCTTAAAAATGTCTTTTTTCAATCAAAATCCATTTCATTTTTCTGACTATCTTTTTCTGTGCAGAAGTGTTTAACATGATCTTGCCTGGCCTGAGCTTTTTGTGATGACTGCACATATGCATTTGTGTATCTTCCCATGGTCAGTAGGATACTTTTCTATGGTTGTCTTGTTAAAACCTTTTGCAGTTTTCTTTAAGCTGGCATTTAGGCTTTTGTTTTTAGTTCATCTTAAAATGTTGATTTTTTTGTGGGCAATATAAAATAAAGGTCAAACACTATTTGTTTCATGTTGAAATACATTTTTCTTTGCTTCATTATTGAAGAAAATTTTCACAGTTTGTGCTGACCCCACATTTTTGGAATATTTATTTATTTTTATGGTTTCTTAATTTTTTATTTAAATTCTTTAATTACTACTCATATTTACATATCCATTCCCCCATTCCCTCACCCTCCCATCCTCCCATTTTCCCCACCAACCCCCCAATTAGAAGAATAGATCACAAATTCAAAATGATACTATAAAATATAGTTGGACGGGGGATAAGATTCCATAGAGAAAAATATCTGGATTTAAGCAAAGTCAGTCCTTTACAGTTCTCTGTATACATGAGCATAATGAAGGTCAAGTATGAAAAATTGTTACCAGTGGTTCATTACCCTGGCTTGGACAGGTCATTCTTTTAGTTAGTTCTATAACAAAGGCAGATTTTCCAGAATTACATAGACAAAGCTGATGGAATAAATGGCAGAAAATAGATATCTTCAGAATTTAAGAGATATTTTATATAAACAATGACTTCTTATACAGCCTAAATTAGCTATAATTCACAAACTCTTACTAGATATTAGTTGCATCCAGATAAATATATGTTTTATCCTCACCCCGACAATTTGGTTTTGCTTTTGTTGTCGTTTCATTGAGTTTTCATTGCTTTTGATCAATTATACTTAATTCTGCTAGCAATTCTCATCGACGACTTATCCTGATCCTCTAAGCTCTACTGATCTGGATGTACCACCTTATACTACAATGTGATAAAATTTCCCAAGTAGACCAGTTGATAAGGACTCTTGTGGTTACATTTGTGTCTTATTGTCTTGTTTTTTTTTTTTCCTTATTGCTGTGGTTAAATAAATCCACAAAAACAAGATAATGGAGAAAGAATTTTTTGGCTCAGTTCTCAGGATCCAGCCCATCACACCAGAGAAATAACAGAGTCAGGAGTGTGAAGGAAAGGCTCACATTTTTATAAACACTGTAAACAAAAAGTAATACATATATGCTAGTGCTCTGCTCAATTTCTCCATTTTCATGTGATTCTAGATATCCTAGCCAGGAAATGGGAGCACTGACTAAAACAGGTCTTTTCACATCAATTATCATAATTAAGACAGTACCTCAAAGATATTCTCATAAGGTCATCACCCAGCTGATAGTAAATCTGTGAAGCTGGAAACTAAGAATAACCATCACTGCTTACACTGTTAAACAAAAAATGCTCATCACAAGACCTTTGACCACTTCTGCAAAGCTCCTTTGAGACAGGAAGAAAGGCTACAAGACTCCAAGGATCAAGGTGTGATGTATTATTGAGATGTTTTTCACCATATTTCAGTGTGTTGGATACTGATTTTTTTTTAAATACTGGCCAGTTGTCTTGCAGAACTGCATACATTTTGAATTTGTCTATTGCTTGTGTTAGTTTTCTTGTTCATCTGTTTCTTACATACCTTTACAAATAGGGATTAGGTCTTAAAGCTTGAGGAAATCAAGACTAAATGTTTTTGGCAAAATTACTTAAGGAAAATTAAACGACCTTCAGGTTACATCATAATGGGTTATATAGATTTCCATGTTGGCCCATTGTAATTATTTAACTTAATGACATTGCTATGTCAGTCATTGTCAGAACCCTCCAATATAAGAATATTTTCCTTGAACTTATCAAGTAATCAACGAGGCTATATTTTGACACTCAATAATAATTCTGTTTTATTAGATTTTTATCTGGTGTTTACATTAAGGTTCCTATTGCCTTATTTTACCTGATGTTACTTCCACATCTTTGCAAATCCCTGACAACCTGGCTAGTCTCATCCCTCTTACATTGCAGATATAGTTCAAAGAGAGTAATTTAGTCTTTGTTTGATAATAAAATGTCTTACAAACATGTAAGACATCCTTTGAACATTAATTTTCTTTAGACAGCAATAGAGTATCAGGAAAATATCTAATTATTTCACAGCCCTTCCTACAGGGGTCCTGATTTAAGGTGTTTGGGAAAAAGGCTGTTTTCTATATCTTAAAATAGTTTAGATAGAAAAAGAATCTACTGGACCAGCCCCAGGAACTGTAATGACATCATCATGACATCAGAAACAAAATAGACCCACTGTCTTCTCTTCCTTCCAACGAGGTTCAGGTTGCTGCATTATGGAAGGTGGAATTATTTGATATCATGGTTTATGTTGGCTCATATGAAACTTCCTGCACATGGAAGTATTCCCAGAGGAAGAAATCAGACTTGTTTTCTCAAGTGAACCAGCTTGAGTCCAGATGGAGCTCACTAGTAGAGTATGGTCACTATCACCTTCTCATTTCGAGTTCCAAACTCTAAAGATCATAACAATTTTGCTGGCAGAGAATCAATCAAAATTCTCCTGGAAATTTTATTTAATTGAAATTTTGTGTCATTTCCTATAGGAACCATCTCAAAAAATCTCCCTCAGAGTCTGTGATTAAACAATGGCATAGCCAGAAGTCAGTCAGAATGAGATAGAAATGGTACAGAAAATGCTGGTGGGATTTCCTTTCTTCGTTAAGTGCTCTGAGCATAGAGGGAAGATTGTAAGGTCAGAACTACACAGAAGACAAAGGGAACTTTCTGACTAAAATGGGAAACTTTATAATTTATTTCCTGAAAATAATCCTGAGGAACCATAACAAGAATTTCAAAGGTATCAAAATAAATGGTAGAAATTTGATTCTTTGGATTTCAAACATTTGAGGTTTTGTTTTTTGTTTTTCTACAAAAATTTTCCTGCACATGAGAGTGTATGGATGCTGAATTGTGGTATACTATTTGGGGTTTTGTTTGTTTGTTTGTTTGTTTTAGTTTTCTTGATGCTTTGATATAGGATGGGCTGGCTACTTACTCATGTAATATTGTTAGAGATGAAATGTCTTCTTCTAGTCACTGACAGCTATTCTGGAGGAGTTTTATTACAAAGTGGCCATCAGTAGAAAGGGCTTTGGTTAATGGAATGAAAATATAGATGCAGTTTTATCAAAGTGTCATTGTGGAGATAGGAAAGATGATATTTCTTGATTTCAGTTGGCAAGTTGCAAGGTTTACTCTTGACCTAATGGTCCTGGTGCCAACTTTAATTCTGTTGAGATTATACCCTAGTATTGGAGAGCCTAGTCATCTAAAGCTCTTTTTATACAAGGTATTATACTAAGGGCTAAGAATTTAATGATTCTGAATGTGATAGTAAGAGATAGTCCCTCTCTGAGAATATACTTTAGCAAGTTCCTCAGCATATTAATGCACTGATATTACCCTGAATGTAAATGAATATTTCAAAAGTTGCCCCATTTAACAGTGAGTTATAAGTGTCTCATGCTTTAAAACCACATTTACAAAATAAGTAAGAAGTAATACCTACTACCAAGATTATGAATAGCTTAAAATGTGAAAGTGTCTTTAATGCCAAATAAAATCTCTAACAAAAATAAAACAAACAATCAGATGTTCTAGAAGCAAGGAAACAGTTCTCAGATTCTATCTCTGAGTGTAGTGTAGGTAGGTATGGAGAATACGTCCCTTTAATCTAGACAAATGTTACTCAAAAATGATGTGAATTATCTAGAGGACATATTTAAACATACTATAGGAACTGGGAAGGTTTCTCTGTCAGTAGAGTACCTGTAATGCAACCACGAGAACCAGAGCTAGAATGACAAGAACCTAATAAAAAGCCAAGTGTGGTATCTTGAACCTGTAAACATAGAATTGAGGAGGGGAAGGTAGGAGGATCACAGAGCTTTGATGGCCATGTGGTTTGACCAAACCAGTAGCTCCAGGTTGAGTGATGGGCCTTGCATGGAAAAATAAAGTGGAGATGGATTCTAATCCCATTTGGATCTCCCTGGTATATGGAAGGCCTCAATGAGACACTTATGTCTGAGTTGGATCCATTCTCTTGCTCTAAATCAGAGTTAAACAAGGAAGGTCCCCCATTAGGAGAGAAAGAAACATTTTGTAGTTGACAATCTTTGCAAGTCAAGTTTAAGACAAGAAACATGTTCCCTGGTATATGCAGAGGCTATGGTGTTAGGGAGCTTGTCATGACTAATGAGAATTTGTTTAATGTCCAAATCCAGTGTTATAAGAATCAAGATGTTTCATTGCCACAACTACCTGTGTGCTTGGGGAAAGTTTCCTTTTCTGTAATCTCAGAGAACTGCTTTGAAGACAGTCAATTCTAGTGGTACAGGTGTATTTAATGTAAAGGCAAGCACCATAGCTCACTAATAGGAACATTGGTTACAATAACAAAGAATATTATGCTCTCCAGGGTTGGTAGCATAGCATCTTCTGGGAATTTACTAAATGACCTTTCTAAAGATTCTGCTGTTGCAGTTCACTAAAACATGTTTTTCATTGATTTATTTTGTGTGTACACAAGTTTTGGGAGGTGCAAGTAAACTTGTGTGCATTTTGTATGCATGTGTGTCTGTGTGTGTGTAGTGTAGTGTATACTTGTGTGATACATGCATATATGTCAGAGAGGTGTGCTATGCACACACTGTGGAGATCAGAGGTGGATGTGATTGCCCTGCTCTGTAATTCTTCCCTATTCCTTGGAAACAGTGTCTCCTCGTGAATTCATGGATCTCAGCTGGATGATGGAAAACAAACTCAAGATCTGTCTCTGAGCCTCACAGCACTGGAGTTACAGATGCATGCCTGGCCACACCCAGATTTTTATGTGGATTCCAGGATTCAAACTCATGTCCTCATGCATCCTTGGCTCTTACTCAGTGAGTCATTTCTCCAGGCACTAAATCACACTTTTATAAGTGAAATAAATGAGAAATGTGGCAGATAAGTACCAGTTATTGTCCAAAACTTGGATGTCATCTTTGAACTACGTGCTATATTGCCCTGTTCTTCCAATCTGAGTGAGATACACAAAAGGCTTATTCAGTTACCTCTTGGCACTTTTAGGATTTGCTAAATAAATGTTCTGAATGATAGAAATTACCTAAGAATTCTGTAGTGTCTACTATGCAGACTCTAGCCCCGCTATGTCCACTGAACATATCAACTTCCACTAGTGTGACAAAGAAATTCTTTTTATTTGAATGTGAATCTTTCAGTCACATGTGGCTTATTGTTATGTTGGAAAGTCTTTGCAGAGTCTATGGTGACCCAAGAAAAATACATATGCTTGTAAGGAAATGATGTCACAATACTGGGATTATTGAAAATATAAGTTTGGACAACAGATGGAGACCTGATCAGGCAGAAATCCAAACCTTTAGCCCATGTCCAACACATCATCCAACTTTGCTTATTGTAACCTTCTGTTTCCTAGCTATGTTGTTCACTTTCTGTTGGATCTATCCAAAATATTTCTGCCAAGATAACTGCTCCTTTTTGCCAGTGTTGGTCTTTCTAATTTCTGGCTACAATATTTAATATATTTTTCTTTAATTAGATCTCTCCCTCTCCTGCCCCCTCCATTTCTCTAGATCTTTCTTTCCTTCTTTTTGAAATTGTTTACCATTACATTAACTATCTTCTGGCTTGCATATATTTTCTTTAGTTTCTTTACATTTAGAATTCCTTCAAAATCTCATATCAGCCTCTTTAAATAAAAAGTGCCCATGCAAAATATTTTATACCAATATGAAAGTTTAATTTTTGAAGCAATCAGAAAATCATAATATAAAAAAATTAGTATGAATTAGGAAACATTAAAGAAGCTGTCTTTATTTTTTGTCTTGAATGTGTGTGTATCTGTCAAAGGAGAAGTTTTATTGTTTGTTGTTTGGATTTTTGTTGATGAAAGAAACTCAGTTGCCATGATTTTCTTCCCTTTATTTAGCACCTGGCCTGAACTAAATGCTCAGCAAATAAAGTACTCATTATACAAATAAAGTACTCATTATAAAATAAATTACAAAGGGCCCAGTCTCTTCTTAGTACAAAGCACAGCCAATTGCATTCCCCAGTTTCTCCAGGGAAAAGATATACACTGATCGCTTTGGAGTCCTTTTCACCAGATTTATGCAATGAATTTACTAAAGATCCCTGTGCTAAACAATCAGGGGGGTCACTAGCCTGTGACAATGTGAACCTTGGGTTTCTAACAGAAAAGCTTCAAGGTAACGTAAAACCTAGCTTACTTAGGAGTAGAACACACAGCTATTTCTCAACCAACACTTAAAGCCAATCATAGTCTGCCATTTAGGAGACTGTATTCAAATGAGGTGAATGCTGTGACATAAGAAATCAAGCTGTATCTTTACTCAAGTCAGGTTTCTCTCTGTAATACCCATTGCACATGCTGTGTTGGGAGATGGGTGACTCTGTTCAGGTTTGAGATACTGTTTGACTCAGAGTTGTTCTTTGCACAAATATACTACTTAAATTATCCCAAGATTTTATTTTAACATCTGTATAAATCTCTTTTTCTGGTAAGAAAACAATTGTGATATTGCAATCATACATTAAATCATTCATTCATTCACCTTCATATGACACACTATTAAGGTATCATTAGCTGGTCATGTGAGAGCAGAAATGAAGTAGGGGAGCAGAAATGAAGTAGTAGAAGTTGTAATTCTGCATTTCTGTAATTACAGAATTGCAGAATTACAACAGTCACTGATGAGAGCCATGCCCATTATGTTTTTATAGATTATGGTTAAATAAAATGCAATAGAAATTGAGGGCAAATTTGTTGAAATTATTTTCTTCATATAATATATTCTGATCACAATTTCCCCTTCCTTATCCCTTCCAAGATCCTCTCCACCTCCCCACAAATCCAACTCCAAGCCTTCTTTTCCTCTCCCTTTAGAAACAAACAGGAAATAAAAACAGACCAGAATAAAATAAAACAAACAATAAAAGAAAAAACACAACATAGGTAGTAGAAACACACACACAATTTTTAAGAGAATTCTGTCAAGATAAATTTGATTTTATTTATTTCATAAATTCAATAAGAAAAATAACAAAATGAGAGGGAATTTTATTTTTTTCTATCTTTTTATTTTCTGGAGTGTGGCATTAGCATTTTTAGTGGTACCCTCCAAGCCCGGGTACATAGATATGTCACTGTGCACATTATCATAAATCTAGATTGTGAAATTAGGTCCTCCTTCCAAGGTAAAATTTGCTATCATTCTATGAGATGATTCATACATGCCCTCGTAAAACAGGTCATGCAAAAATGGCTGTGTGCCTCCGAAAGCAAAGCACAGGGGAGGGTGGGAAGTGTCCATTTCTGTGGCCCCTACTATCCATCACTAAAGTGGACAGAAGGGAGACAGCCCTTTAATAGAAACTGGCTAATTTCTTTAGAAATATCTCATTAGGTCCTCCCTTCCTGAGCTGCTTCTCCATTAAAATGTAATAAATGAATTCTGCCATTGTCAATCCCAGTCTGTCCTTCTTTCTCTTAATGAAATGAAGACAGTTAATGCTGCCAAGTGCTTGGGACAGAGATAATTATTCATGGGATGCTAGAAGGGCAGCATTACCCAGCCAATCACAGCCCCACACACACTGAGGACATGATCTTCAGAAGCTGAAAGGTTTTTGAATAGAGATTTATTTTCATTTTACCCAGAGGAGGAATAAATCCCCTGTGTCTGCATAGTTTGTGCTTAACGGTTTCTCCAGATTAAATTTTCCTGTTTCATACAGTATGTGCATGGGGTTTGGGCACTTTACTCACTAATATTAAATATGTATCCATTTGAAAAACTCAAATTTGTCCTAAGGTCAAATTATGATTACAATTTTTATTAATCACCTGGTTCTTTTACCACTGCATGCATGCATATGATGCATTCTAAATACTGTCACTTCCCACCCTCTTTCATCTCTCTCCCACCCCTTCAACATCTACTTTCCCCAGAAAGTCTATTTACGAAATTTATGTCCTGTTTTGTGACCAGTGTTTTGCCTTTAGGAAGTGTTGTGTTTTATATACTGGCTTCCCTTTTTAAACACAAGATTTGAGTCTCAGGCAAAGACTGTGTTCCCAAACAACGTGATATTTTTCCTGTCTCCAATTTTGATAACCTCACTTAATAACTTTTTTGGGTGTTTTACTTTTGATTAAAATTGTTTTCCTATTTCTTGGAAGAGTGACTGCTGTTGGGAAAAATGAAGAGTTTTAGTCTCCTAATTGGAGATCTGCATAGTCTTTCCTAATGCCCTTCTTTTTCCCAACCAAGCACTGCTGAACATTACTGTGATAGCAGCTAAAGCTACCTCACACTGTATTAGTTACCATTGTGCCACTATGGCAAACCTGGGATAAACATAGGAGAAACAAAGTGCTTATCATGAAGGATGCTTTCCAAAAGCTTTCAGAACACTGAGAGAGCCAGGGGGAAAGGACAGAGAGAGAGAGAGAGAGAGAGAGAGAGAGAGAGAGAGAGAGAGAATATGGAAGTGCAAGGTACTGTACATCACAGCAGCTATAGCTGGGAGAGTCTTTGTGACCACATCTTGTTCCTTTTACCTCTTTTATTTCATTCAGACTCCCAACCTGTGGGATGCTGCTACCTTACTCATAGTGGGGCATGATCTTACTTTTTATGTGTTTTCTAGAACACACACACACACACACACACACACACACACACACACACACACACACACACACACGGGGGGGGGGGCAGGGGAGTGTATTCAACTCTTAAGAACTTTTCCATACAATTAAGTTGACAGTCAAATTTGACCATCACACACATTAAAATATAGGGAAACTAGACTCAAAATCACCTCCATGCAAAGGATATTCTATTTATGAGAAAGTCATATTAAAAAATGTTACCTAAGGTAAAACTGCATATTGCACATGATTGAACAACACGGTTTAATTTCCCTCTGTGCAGGATGACATTTTTCACCCTCAAACACTCTTCTGACCAATCCCACACACTAATGACAACCCATCTATTAGCACTTATGATGATAAATGTCAGAACAGAATTGGGATTAAATGTACAACTCCCTAGTTCATAGAATTTATCACTGTATGGCTGGAATCTCCAGCTCAGCCCCATTTCTCTCTCTCTCCAAACCCTTCCCTCTCTGAAAAATCACCAAAAAGTAGAGTATGGCATTTTGACCGTTGTTGGGGCTCCTCCCCTGAAGCTGCTAGTTGCCCAATCCCTGCCTAAGGCTTTATAATTAATTGGGAACAAACCCAGTTTGGGAAGTACTTGTCATCACCCTAGGCCAGAGAGTATTTGAGCCCCCTCCTTTAGATTGGCCACATGAATTGTTTCTTTGCCTTCCCCTCCCTTGACCTCTGGGGGCTGGAGGAGTCACCTGGGAGTTGCTTTGCTCAGCATAAACCTGGTCTTTTTTATTTTTTAATTTGGTTTGATCTGGCTTACTGCATGGATGAAGAAACCTGTTGTTGGGATACAGAAAACCTATTAACAACCAATATAAACAGGGGGCTTGGTGGCCTCTGGTAGGCACATTTACTATTGAGACCACCATCTTGGTAAACATTTTGGTGTTCTTCCTAGAGGAAAGTCAGTGAAGTCCTAGAGAAAGGTTTGATAGAGATACATCAGTTCAATTTTACCTAACCACCAGAGAAATCAGAAGAACATAAGAAGTGGTTCCTTTCAGCTCTCAGGTCTGTAGGCTGAATAGCCAAGATCAATCAGTGCCATTTGCTCCTGCTGAGGTGCAAATGGACAGGCATGACTGATAGAATGTAGCAGGAACAGGTATAAAAGAGAGTAAGTCCTGGGACAGAGAGATTCAAGGGCCATTCAGAGTCTTGTTTATGTGACTTTACAAGTGAACTTATCAAAATCCCATAAAAACCATGTTAATTTCTATTAAGGGTTGTAGGGAGACACTGAAACCATGACTCCTAAGGGCCGGCTACAGGTGTACTTAACCATGCCTGTCAGGGCGTGGTTAAGGGGTGTTCAGGATGACTCGTGGGGGCTTCTTAAGGGACCGTGCCCACGTGAGTAGCCCCTTCTCACTGGCCTGGCTGCCTTGCTGCCCCTGGCATGCTCTAGCTTGTGTTTGGGCTGGTGTTTATCTGAATAAAGAAATCTTAGCCTTACAGACTACGGATCATCCTTGAGTGCACTCGGCATAAGGCTGGTCACATAGAGCAATCTACCAGCCCGTGGAATTCTCCTGTATTTGTTATCAAGAAGAAGTCAGGTAACTTGCCAATGCTGACAGACCTGAGAGCCATAAATAAGGTAATTCAACCTATGGGCTCTCTACAGCCTGGAATGCCACTGCCTTCCTTAATACCTAGAGGATGGCTGATCATAGTAATTGACCTGAAAGACTGCTTTTTCACTATACCATTACAAGAAAATGATAGAGACAAATTTGCATTTACTGTACCAACTCTTAATAACTCACAGCCAGTTAGGAAATACCAGTGGAAAGTTTCACCTCAGGGGATGCTAAATAGCCCTACTTTGTGTCAACACTTTGTACAACAACCTTTGGAAATAGTTTATAAAAAATTTCCACAATCTCTTGTTTATCATTATATGGTTGATATTCTTTTATCTGATTCTAATAAGGAAACTTTGGAAAGTATGTTTGACATGGTGAAGGAAGTTCTGCCTAGATGGGGGTTACAAATTGCCCCAGAAAAGATAAAAAGAGGAGATTCTATTAACTATTTAGGATATAAGATAGACTTACAAAGAATTAGACCACAGAAGGTACAAATTAGAAGGGACCATTATCAAACTCTTAACAGTCTTCAGAAGCTACTAGGAGAAATTACTCAATTACAGACGATTTTTGGTGTAGAAGGACATGAATTAAAGCACTTAAAATGGTGCTAAAAGGTGATAAGGACCTAAACAGTCCACGAATAATATCTGCTGAGGCAGAAAAAGAGTTACAATGGGTAACAGAATTTTGGATGCGCATGTAGATCGGATAAACCTTGATTTAGACTACATTCTGGTCATCTTGCCATTCAAAGAATATCCTTCTAGGATTCTGATGCAGAGGGAAGACACTATATTGGAATGGATATTTCTGCCACATAAACAAAATAAAAAGTTAAAGACATATATAGAAAAGATTTCTGCCACATAAACAAAATAAAAAGTTAAAGATGTATATAGAAAAAAGATTTCTGATTTGATTTTAAAGGGCAAATTAAGACTTCGTCAGCTGACTGGAAAAGATCCAGCACAAATTATAGTACCTTTAACTAATGATGAAATTTCCTCCTTATGGAAGGATAATGAATATTGGCAGGTAGCTCTAACTGACCTTTTGGGAACAATTAGTAACAACTATCCCAAAACCGACAGAATTAAATTCATAAAAAAGATAGTCTGGATTCTTCCACGAATTGTAAGACAAACTCCCATTTCTGGAGTTCTTACCTTCTACACTGATGCTAACAAATCAGGTAAGGCTGGTTATAAAGCAGGTGAGGTAAGTAAAGTAGTTCAAAGTCCGTACATATCTGTACAGAAAGCAGAATTATATGCAATTCTCATGGTGCTTATGGATTTTACAGAACCTCTTAATATAGTTACTGATTCCCAATATGCAGAGAGAGTCATCTTGCACATGGAGACTGCAGAATTCATCCCTGATAATACTGAACTAACCTCGTTGTTCTTACAGTTATAGGACACAATCAGAAGCAGAAGTAATCCGCTGTACATTACGCATATCAGATCCCATATGGTTCTGCCAGGCCGACTGGCACAAGGCAATTATGAGATTGATCATTTATTGATGGGCACTGTCCTAGAAGCCTCAGAATTTCATAAGAAGCATCATATAAATAGCAAGGGTTTAAAGAAAGACTTCTCCATCACTTGGCAACAAGCCAAGGAGATAGTGAGAAACTGTCCTACTTATTCCTTTTATAAACAAACTCTGCTGCCAGCAGGCCATATTCCTAAAGACATTCAGAGGAATGAGATCTGGCAAATGGATGTCTTTCACTTTACAGAATTTGGAAATTTGAAATATGTGCATCATACCATTGACACATTCTCAGGTTTCCAATGGGCTACTGCTCTCAACTCTGAAAAAGCTGATTCCGTTATTACACACCTACTGGAGGTGATGGCAGTTATGGGCATACTGGCCCAGATAAAAACTGACAATGCTCCAGCATATGTCTCCACAAAAATTGAACAGTTCTTTAAATACTATAACATAAAGCATGCCACAGGTATACCACGCAATCCTACAGGACAAGCAGTTGTTGAGAGGTTTAATAGGATGCTTAAGAAGATGCTCCATAGGCAAGCTGGTAAGTCTAAACCCCCCAAACATAGGTTGCATAATGCTTTATTGACACTAAACTTTCTTAATGCCAATGACAAAGAACAAACAGCTGTGGAAAGACACTGGACTACAGAAAAAACTGCTGAACTGAATCAACCAATGTACTTCAAAGATGTACTGATCTCGGCATGGAAACCCAGACATATGTTACATTGGGGTAGGGGTTTTACATTTGATTCCACAGGAGAAGAAAATCTTTTGATACCATCAAAATTGATCAAGATTCGAGTGGAAAAAGACAACCTTTTGACAAGGACGACTGACAGGTATTTACTGAGGTATATCTAATGAACCAAATGAAAGCCTCCCAAAGGAATGGGAAGTACTTCGTTTTTATCTTCACAGGAAAACCCACCTCCAGAAATCAAAGGACACTACATGGGTAGATACTTAAAGGAAAGAAGGTAGCTATAACCATCAAACAAAAGCAACATGCCATACGGTAAACTTTACAGCTGTCTCTCAAATAACTCTATTTCTCTTCATTTCCTAGTCCCTATTCAATTAAATCAACGTTGGATTTAGAGTTGGATTTGGCTTTCCTCCCCTAAAATCCAAGCATGTTATTTAACTAAATTTTAAAGTTTCTGTGTTATATCAAGAAGCCAATTGATGTAATACAAAATAAATGAAGAATTTGAGGACTATATTTTATCTTTTCTTGCTTCTTTCTTTCAAGGCCTACACCCTCTCACAATTGTCGTTTTTCAATGGTTGCCTTTCCCAGTACACATGCATGTACAAGCAAACATTTCTCTGCTAACACTTATGTTTGAGTCCCACACAGCCAATGAAGACCCCCCTGACAGCAATCCCTGGATGCCCTGGAAAAGAAATTGGGCCACACCTCCTCAACTGCACTGGATCCAACTTATTCCATTTCAACTGACACTCCGACCAGAGCTTCGAGTACTGACTTCAATCAAGTTGAGGATTTCAACCTAGATCTTCAATCAAGCAAATCCCATCTAACAAGGACTGGAGACTTTCCCTGTAGTTACATTAGACACTTACATTAGACAGACATTAGAGACTTTCCCTGTACTAACATTTTTTTCCACAGAACCCAACGAGGCTATCATCATCCCATTTCAGCAGGAAGTAACTTAGAAGATGCTATGCCCCCGCTCCATACTATTGTTTATTAAGGTAGTGTAAGCCTAGTTAGGAATAACTTTCTTATTGTTTAGAGTTGGGAATGGAAGGAGATGTTCAAGTTAGACCACCTTTCCACATGACTTTAGGGCTTAGCTGGAATAGACATAGTTAAGATGTACAATAACAGATTATTATATCTTCTTGTATTTCACCTTTATGATTATTAATTTGGGATATTTTACACTATTAAGTTTTAATCCTCTTTTAGACTAAAAGGGGAATTGTAGGGATACAATGTAACCATACCTCCTAAGGGCCGGCTACAGGTGTAATTAACCACGAATGTAAGGGCGTGGTTAAGGGGTGTTCAGGATGATGCGTGGGAGGTTCTTAAGGAACCGCACACACGTGAATAGCCCCTTCTCTCTGGCCTGGCTGCCTTGCTGCCCCTGGCACGCTCTGGCTTCTATTTGGGTTGGTGTTTATCTGAATAAAGAAATCTTAGCCTTACAGACTATGGATCATCTTTGAGCGCATGCAGCACACAATAATCAACAAAGGGTGATGTGCCCCTAAAATTATCTCCTTCTAATCTAGGTGACCTACTCTCCCTCCCTCCCTCTTTCCCTTTCCTCCCTCCAACCTACTACCTTTCTTTCTTTCTTTCTTTCTTTCTTTCTTTCTTTCTTTCTTCCTTCCTTCCTTCCTTCCTTCTTTCTTGTGTATATGAGTGTGTCTCTGTATACCATGTGCATAGTGAACACAGAGGCAGGAGGCCAGAGAGGTCATTGAATTATCTGGAACTAGAACTACAGTCTGTGAGTTGTCATGTGGATGATGAGAATGGAATTGGGTCTTCTGGAAGGTTAGCCAGTGAGCTTAAACACTGAACTGTGTCTACAGCACCTAGAACTTATTTCTTAGGGGTGCAACCACACTGGTCATCAAGCTGTTAGTACATGAACCATTGGGACACATATAAAATATACAGAAGACTTCAGACCCATTGCCACTCTCAATCTTTATATGAAATCTTAGAAGTGGGTAAACATCATTATTTCCAAAACACATATTCATAAACTGAGTCACCCATTTTTTTTCCTGTTAAGAAGGAGCAAGTTGAGATAAGTTTCCAAAATATTGTCTATGTGTCTTCATGAGTAGTACTGTGAAGGGGCTCAGTCAAATGCAGCTCTCATTTTCTCTACTTTCTATCATTTGCAAACCTCAAAACCCTAAATAGTACTATATAAACTCAAACTCAAAAGGAATTTCAGAGGGCACATCAAAACCCAATGCTGTAAACAAGTGTTTTGAAAAGTCATGTCTAGTTCCTTTTTTATAAAATTAAAAACACTCCACTCTAAAATCTTTTCATGCAGATAACCTAAGAATTTCATGGTATGACATCCTGTCATTTGGTACTTGAATAAAGATGATTATCATAACTAATAAACACAAATTATTAAGCAATTTCTATGAGTCTGTCAATACACTAATAATGTTAGAGGTGTTATCTCATCCCATTCTTATAATACTTAGAGATATTTTTCCAACTTCACTCATAACTCAACTTTGGGAGGGCCAGGTCCTAGCTCAGGTCTCCCTACTTTGTAATATTGATCCCCGAGTCACTTGACTGTATGTGTAGGACTTTTTCTGACTGATCCTGCCTTGTGTCAATATATTTTTTCTGTTAACTTCCAGCCTGGGGATCTTGTGTACCTCCAGCTACTTTCTATCGAGCTAATTTAGAGATGTACTCTAAATATTTCCCAGCAAGAGAAGACCGTTTAAGTCAGAATAGATCTGAGAATTGGAAAGATTCTTTGGTTAGCACTTTGCGCTTTAAAACCTCAAGTGTGGATGAGTACATTTGCCAGCCTCCACAGCTGGCTTAGCGAGGAACTCATGATAACTCAAGCTGCAAAACAAATATCTCTCCTTCCTGTGCAGGAGGGCAGCATCTGCTGGCTGATCAGTGTGCCTGCACACAGAAAAAGAGAGAGAGAAGCAAAATAGCCTTGTGTTTTTCTTTGTTTTTCTTTTAATCCAGCAGCCTGTATGAAGCATAAATGAAAAGGCTGAGAATTAGTGGGCACTTAGAAAAAATAAAGATGTAAGGCCAACTAAAAATCTCCCATATGCTTGGATGAAAATTGTCACAATCCATGCTCCCATACAAATAAAAGTAAATAAATAAAAAGATCCCCTCTGATGGCTGGCTCTATGTTTGAGATTTAATGGGTACCAAAGAAACTGTGAGTCAGGTGTATATGATTGCAAACTCTTAGGATGTCTGCATGGTTTGTAAAAAACAGAAGACATTTGTCCTGTTGAAGAGGCCAGAGTTTAATGATCATAGACATTTTCCAATACATCTTCTCCACTGAAAATCAAAATATGATGGTTCACTTTTGGATGCCACCATTTCCCACTCTACCTTCAGGTGACTCCTGGCACAGCTGGGCCTAAAAAAAAAAAAAAAAAAAAAAAAAAAAAAAAAAAAAAAACTAACAAAGGTGTTTCCTGAATTTTATTTATTCCTAGTTTACTTCAAACTTTCTGTCAAACCCCAGAGCTTGGCTAATCTTGGCTAATGATTATGCTCTGTGCTCTTTTGTCTCTCTCAGGCATGCCCCAGAGAAGTGACTGTGGGTGACAGAGGAATTGATCCCTGCATTTTGCTTCTTTCTTCTACCTTGGGAGTATGTGCAGGGATCGGTGCCTGACTCTATTATTTATTCTTTTCTGTGTTTCCACATGATACCCACTTCCAGCTCAGCTCATTTTTATTTTTTGTAATCCTTGTTTGTAATCCTTGGGCTGTCTACTCATTTGTCTGCTCTGAATAAATGACAGATATCTAACATTATCTCTTATCTCTCCCACTCTTCTGAGCTGATACCATATTTTCTTGCATGTACTAAACTCTCTGAATTTGAAAAAGAATAAGCCTTTCAATTGTGTATTCACTGACAGCTTGTCAGATGCTGTGTGTGTCCTGACCTGCATGCACACTGTATTGCAACGTGGTGATTCTATATCATCTGATATTGTGAAGGATGATAGATGTCAAGAATTTTGCTTATTGCACCACACAAAATAAATACTTGAATAATAGCAGTTGTAACACCATCTTTTAAAGTGTATTTATATAAGCTTGCTTCCTGATAATCCTTAGCTTGCCAGAACCACAAAAGCAATCTCAATACAGCAACAGTAAGGGAAGAAAATTAGTATAATAGGAAAAGCAGCATTTGAAAAAAAAAAAAAACTCCCCACTTTTTTTTTTTACAGCTATATTATAAGATCAGTCATTTTATCTGAATTTAAAGATTCAAGCTGAAACAAACTGACATACAGGAAAGTAAACCAACATGGGATTGACCACATAAATAAAAAGGGTGCTTCTATGTTTGAATTTCTATTTGAACCATGGGACTCCAATAAATCTACCTCCTTCTGTACTTTCTTGCCTGAACTGGATCAGAGAAGCAGACTTCTTTATTTGTGAGCTATCAAAGATATTTTGGGGTGACACTGTCAGTTTGCATGAGTGTTTCCGCCTACATTTGAGGCTAATTTATGCACTGGCACTTGTGGCCACATTGTTCTTCGGTTGGAATGCAAATTGACTGAGCACAGCAGCCAGAAACAAGTCTTCCTTTAGCAGTTCATTCTATGGCTTGTCACATTTTCAGCCTCCTCTGGGTGTCATGTAGGGGGTAGATGAGCATTTTATTTAAAATTTTAAAGAAGACAGTTGCTATTTTTGGACTTCACAGGATTATAGCCTAGTGGTTGGTAATATTGACTTTCCCTAATTTTGTAAGAAATGTTTAAATTATATATTTAAAACACTGAAGTATGTGAGACTTATATACATAGAAGTAAAAAATTGGCATGCAAGTAGGAATATCAGTTTCAAGCTGCAGAGAAATCACTGCTATAAACCTCATTAGAAATGGTTATTCCATAATCACAAGCCCATTTGTGACATTAGACCAAGAGGACAAGTTCCTCACTAATGTCTTATACAATGACTCTTAATTCCCAATGTTTTTTAGATTGTCCTACAGAGACCTCTATTCCTATTCCTGATAAGGGTACAAAAAAAGCAGTTGGAATTTATGCCTTCTGTACCTGATTTCTTCAAGGGAATAACCCAAATAGAACATTATCTTGCAGCTGGGTGGTGGTAGCATACATCTTTAATTGCAGCACTGGGGAAGCAGAGGCAGGGTGATATCTGTGAGTTCAAGAACGTCTTAGTCTATAGAGCCAGGACAGGCTCCAAAGCTACATAGAGAAACCCTGTCTTGAAAATCCAAAATGAAAACATAACAAAGCAAAAAGATATAATTATGCTCATATGTTTTTATGGGGACTAAGATTTATGTACTCTTTATTTCTTGAAAACATGCATAATACAATATTAATATGTTCAGCATCTATTAGTAATTTTCCTATAAAATCTTACAATTATATGTTAAATTATGGGCACTAATTTGGGAAAATGCCAACTATAGTTATCCACAGAAAGGTCACTATTATTATGTGGGATTTTCACATCATATTAGTCACATTGATAAATCTGTTCAGTAAAATAATGTAGAACTATAAACTCAAAGATGCTAGTGATTAAAAGCTACAGATAGGGAAAACAAATCTGTAAGTTCTTGCCAACAATATATAAAAGTAGAAAACAATGCAGAGAAAGTCAGGGGCCAACACAAGTGCCATGTTAATAGGAAACCTTTAGTATTGTTGCTTCTGAAGCATTTTCACTAGAAATGGCTTTTAATGCCTTCATTTCATTGTGGTCATGGCAGCTCTGTACCCAGTTACTTATATGTAAAATTTTTAATTTGCAAAATAACCTAATGAGAAATTTAGTGGTGTCAGTAGGTTTGTAATCATTTAACTAAGATTCCTGTTCAAAGTTTAAAACAGTGTATATGGTAAGCATGCACAAAGTGCATCCTTCAAAGTGAAGGCCTAGAATTTTGTTAGAACCCAGTTTATAATATGTTAACATTACTATCAGTGGTACAGTGTTCACATAACTAGCTCAGAAACATCAATAAAAACATTTCTTTCAAGAGATGCCACAAAGAACCAATGTCTTAGTAAATATGACAAATACTGACTACTCATTGCATACATTTGTGTATAAGTAGGGTCTGTTTTCCCTGTTGCTTTCTTTTTCTGCAATATCCCAAATGGTATTTAAATAGCAAACAGCAAAATAGGTTTCATTATGGCCACTATGGTCATTATGGCATACTCCTGTATGGTATAAGACACAATGGGTAGCAAGTAAATAATAAACACTTGGCTGTTGTTGGCTTCAGGAGTGAATTGTAGGTGAAATCTTCTTGAACTCTTCAAAGATCTTTTATTTTTTATTTAAAATCTTTAATTACTACTCATATTTACATATCCATTATAGTGGGAAATTACCAATACGGAGTCAGGTAGAAATATAAGGGTATTTAATAGGGAAAAGCCTTACTTACAGAGCGACCTCGCCAGCCGGTGGGTCAGCAGCCTGTACAGCAAGAAGCAAAGAGAAACCAAAACCGAAAACGCAGTCACACTACGTCACTCTGACCACGCCCTCACAAGCGTGGTCAGGCACACCTGTAGCCAGCCCCTAAGAAGGCATGGCTACAGCTTCCCCTACAATTCCCCTTTTAGTCTAAAAGAGGATTAAAACTTATCAGTATAAATTATCCAAAATTAACAATCATAAAGGTAAAATATAAGAAGATACAACAATCTGCTTATGTCACATCCTAACTATCTATTTTAACTAAACCCTAAAGTCATCTAAAAGTGGTGTCCAAGCCTGAAGAAGGCGTGGCTACAGCTTCCCCTACAATCCATCCCCTTAATCCCTCACCCTTCCATTCTCCTATGTTCTCCACCAACCCTCCAAACCTATCCCCCAACTCCTCTCCAGGGATAGTGAGGTCCTTCCACCAGGGACCTTCAGAGTCTGCCATATCATTTGGGGGAGGGCCTATGCCCTCCTTGCTGTATCTGGGCTGCAATAGTATTCCTCCATAGGGAATGGGCTCCCAAAGTCCATTTGTGCTCTAGGATCTTAAAGACTGGCTCCACTGTAAGAGGTCCCATAGACTGTCTTGGCCTCCTAGCTGGCACCCACATTCAGAGGGCTTGGTTTGGTTCAATGCTATTTCCCCAGATTAATGACTAGGGTCTTCATGTTCTCACTAGGTCAGGTCAACTGTATCTGCAGCACTGTCTTGGCTTCTTTGCTCATCCCTCCTCTCTCTCCACAACTGGATTCAAGGGGTATGGTTCAGTGCTTAGCTGTGGATATCTGTTTCTGCTTTGAACAGCTAATGGATGAAGCATCTAGGAATCTTAACCAAGGTAGACACCAATCTCATTACAGGGGAAGGGCATGCTCATACTTATTGTTAGTAAAAAAATAATTGTATTCTTCAGGGAAATGCAACTAAAACAGTTCCCCAGATTGACTAAAAAGGCAAAACAAAATAAAATTTTGGTTTATTTTATTATCTTTTATTATTATTATTATTATTATTATTATTATTATTATTATTATTATATTATGTTTATGCGTATGATGTATTTTGTGTGAGTAAGCATTTCAGGGCATATTTGTAGAGGTCAGTGAATCTATGGAGTCAATTACTCTCCTTCCATGTTTTTACATGTTCCTGGTATCAAACTCAAGTCATTGGGCTCCTGTTGCTTTGAACCTCTGAGCTATCTTTCAGACCCTTCTCTTTCCTTCTTATTTATGCCTTTTGGTAATATATATATATATATATATATATATATATATATATATATATATATAATTAGATTCAGATTAGCAACAAATCAGTAGCAAAGTTCTGCTTCTTGTTGGTGCAATGAAACTGTGTTATCTAATTTAATGTGAACTTGGCGTGGGCTTCTGAGAGGAAGGAAATTCTGTTATTCTTTTGTTTAAGCTGCAGCTGAGGAACAAGGGATGAACAAACCACGTGGAGTTTATTTACCTGAAATGGGTGCTGGAGCTGGGCTGTTAGCCACCCCGAGAGTAGCCAAAGAGAGAGAGAGAAAGATGGAAGGCTGGACCTTTTAAAGGAAAGGTTGCACATGCTCACTGGGGTTTTGCACATGTGCAGAGTCCTCACACAGGACGCAGTGCATGGCGGGTGATGTGGCGATGACTTAGCAAGTTTTCTTGTGCATGCCTCTACTGTTGACAGGGGGCGGGGTCTGTCTCTTAAGGAGGTAGAGCTGATCAGCATCAAAGCCTGAACCTTTCAACTTCAATTAATAAAATGGCTCCATAAGATCAGGTTATAGGCAAGCCAGTACAGCATCAACCTTAATTAGTGATTGATGGGGTAAGGCCCAGCCCATTGTGGGTGGTACAATCCTGAGACTGGGTTCTGTAGTGACCATGGTTACAGCACTGCATTCAAAGCCAAGCCTTGGCAATATTGTATGAAATGTTATGTCCACATTGATTATCTGACAAGAATGTTGTTCCTCTAAATGTTTCCCAGTCAGTGTTAACATATATTAACCTGTGTCACATAATACTCACATCTTTTTTGGAAGATAGACGAACCCTTGTGTATTATAAATGATTTTATATATTTTTAATTGTCTTTGTGTCTGGGGGCTGCCATACACAATGCTGAACAAACTGAGTGGAGTGAAATAGGAGACACATTCTGTCACATACCAGCAAGTGCAGGTTCAAATCAAGCTGTTGCTAATGGCAAGAATATAGGTGCTGAAGTCATCCACATTACTGAATTGAGATTAATCTGTGGTTTTAAAGCTAATAGTGTTTGCTACATGAAATTTGGTAAGCCTATACTTAGTGTTTATATATTTAACATTTTGTTTGTCTTGATGGATTGTTTCTTTGATGAAGGTAGAGGGAGTTATTGAAGAAAGAGAGAGAGAGAAACTTGTGGAAAGTGAGGAGATTGTCGAGTGAGGGTAAGGAGTGATGATGAATATGATGAAAATACATTGTATTAAATTGTCAAATAATTAATAATAATTTATATAAATATTAAAAAAGAAAGCAGAATGAACAATCCTGGGGAGTAAACAAGCCAGTAAACAGCATCCTCCATGTCTCCATGGCTTCTGCATCTGCTCCTGACTCCAGGTTCCTACCCTCCCTGCTTTGAATGATGAATTGTTATATAGAACTATAAGCAGAATAAGCTTTCATCCCCAAGTTGCCTTGGTCATGGTGTTTAATCACAGCAAAAGAAACTTTAACAAGACAAAGACAATCTTAGGAACTTACTCAAAGAACTAAGAAGGTACCAAAGTCATCATTGCATTTCATTGGAAGGACCTATAGCAATGGCTTGTGATGTGCTGCTACTGATCCTATAGCCAACAATTGCTCTCAGTGGCTTCAAGGGGCAAACGATTAGCCAGCAAGACACAAATTCCACTCCTGTTTCAGTCTCTACAATGCTGTGTTACTTTGAACAAATTAGGTCATGTCTCTGGGTCTCAGTTTTCTTGTCTATGTAATAAAAGGGACAAAGCAAAATGATCAAAGCTTGCTTCTACCTTTCATTATGAGTGATCATGCATAGATTTTACTGAAGATTTACTTTTCAGTTATTGAAAATGACAATCATCTCTGCAAGGATATTAAATACATTCCTGCTTAATATCAAACACTGTGAAAGGACCATGGAGACAAAAGGAATCATTTCCCTTTCATTTAACAATTCCTCATCCCAGCTTCAAATCTAAGACCTTTCCTTTGTCATATATGGAGCCAAGATATAAAAATATGAAGCCAGCATGTTTTTATTTCATAATAATTGTCACCTTGGTGTATTAGTCAGAGTACTATAGAGGAGTAGAAGCAACAGAATGAATATATATTACAAGGACAACCTATGAGATTGACATACATGTATTCAAATAATGGCTGTCTACATACTGCAGAGTTTTAGAATCAAAGACACTCCTACAAGGTTTCATGCTTTATCAGTATCAGACTAATGATGAAGCCTTGGAGGATTCCTGAGGAGTTATTGTTGTTTTGTTTACATTGGGAGGCTGAAGAGCTTCAAAATGTATGGTGGAAGCCATAGCAGCAATGTAATATATATACTCTCCACCAAGGTGCAAGGTGAGCAGACAAAACTTTACTTCATTTCCTCTGACTTTTCATATTTAGGTGTTCCCCAGAAGATGATCCCCACAAATGGAGAAAGTCTCCCTATCTCAGTTAATCCTTTCAAGAAAATGACCCCATAGACATACCCAGAGGCTTTATCTTACTCCAAGATCTACTCTGTAAGAAAGATTAGTCATCACAACTGGCTATTAGGCAGCAATAAAACAATGGTATGTTAAGCACATTTATTCTTTTTGTTTTGTGTAATTGTTATGAGATGTGTGTGTCTGTGTGTCTGTGTGTCTGTGTGTGTGTGTGTGTGTGTGTGTGTGTGTGTGTGAGAGAGAGAGAGAGAGAGAGAGGGGGGGGGGAAATATATGTGTGTAGTTAGAAGTTATTTTCTGTCTTGCCCAGTCCCACTGGAAATGTTTCTCTCCTGCCTTCTGGATTCCTGCAGCTACTTATGAAATAACACCCTGATGCTTAATATCAAATACAATTGTTTGGTCAATGGCTCAGACATATCCCTAGGTAGTTGTCATTTATTTTTCATTTAAAAATCTTTTTTTCATTTTATATACCTTCTCCTTCCCCCCAGCCTCCCTCTTGTCCCGTCCACTCCTCAGAGGGGTAAGGCCTTCCTTGGGGAATCAACAAACTCTGGCATAGCAAGTTGAGGCAAGACCAAGCCCCACCCCTCAATCAAGGCTGAGCAAGGTATACAGCCATACGGAGTGGGCTCCAAAAAGCGAGTTCATGTCCGTGGGATAGGTCCTGATGCAACTGCCAGATCAAGTCTCATAACTGTCACCCACATTCAGAGGGTCTAGTTTGGTTCCATACAGGTTCCCTGGCTATTAGTCCATACTCTGTGAGCTCCTTCTAGCTTATGTCTGCTGTTTCTGTGGTTTTTCCCATCATGGGATTAACCCCCTCCTTGTTCACATGATCCCTCCATCTCTTCAACTGAACTATTTTGTAATGATAAATCTTTCTGTCAGCTGCCACAGCCCTGCCACCATGTGGGCAACCAAAATAACACCCAGAGATTAATATTAGGTACAAATGCTGCTGGCCAATGACTAGGATTTCTTAGTTGCTAGCTCTGTCTTAAGTATCAACCATAACCATTAATCTATATATTTTAAAAGAGTTATCTTATTGAGGATGCTGGCCTTTTGTGTCCTGTAAACTTGTAGATCTCATGGCAACTGCCCAGAGAAGGCAGGAGGAGGAAGAGAGCTATTTCCTGCTTGTCCCTGCTTATATTCTGAGTCTGCCTGCTATGTCACTTCCTGCCTGGATCACAAAACTTCTCTTTACTACATTTCCCAGAATCCTCCTCGACTCCTAGTCCCACCTAACTAACTTGCTTCCCTATTAGCCAACAGTACTTTATTTATCAACCAATAAGACAAACATATACACAGAAGAACTTCGTCCATCAGAACTCCAAGAGCTCCACTCAGTAGCTATCTCTTATAAATTAATACATTTCCATTAATGTATGTATTACCAGGAGGCTGTAGCTTACTGGTAATGCTCTGGCATGTTACTCTTTCATTGTCTCCCTGACTCTGCCTTCCTTCTCTCTGCATCTTTGTTTGGATTTCCTGCCTACATATATTTTGTCTAGCTATTGGCCAAATTAACTTTACTCATCAACCAGTAAAAACAATGCATATTCACAGCATACAGGACATCCCGTGTGTGTGTGTGTGTGTGTGTGTGTGTGTGTGTGTGTGTGTGAGAGAGAGAGAGAGAGAGAGAGAGAGAGAGAGAGAGAGAGTGTGTAGAGAAAAGACGAGGGCTTTGGATTGCTCTCTCACTCTGTGCCTTATTCCTTTGAGGCAGGGTTTCTCCCTCAACATGGAGTGCAGTTTTGAGGAAGAGGGTTGTTGTTGCTGTTTGTTTTATTTATTTTTTTACCAAGGCTGGTATCCTATACTCCCCTAAAATTCTCCTGTCTCTGTCTCATATGAGATGAGAGGAGTACATGGGAACACACCCAGCTTCATACATGGGAAAGAAGATCCAAATTGTGGTCTGCCGGTTTGGGGAGCTGGAACTTTAAACCACTGTGCCACTTCTCCAGCCTCTTTGGATGTCTTTTTCTTTCCCACTGTGTCTCATCTAGCCCAACATGTCCTTGAACTTACTGTGAAGCCCAGGATGAGTTAATACCCTCCCCTTGGGCTCTCTGATCCCCCTACTTCTATCTGTCAAGTTCTACATTTATAGGTATGAGATACCTTGTCGGGCTCCATCTTTTATTCTCACTTTAAAGTGTTTTGTTTATAGATTGATGTAATTTGTGAGAAGGCAATATCCACATCAGCATTTAGATCTCTTCAGATGAGTGATCAGAAACTGGAATCTTGAGACCAAGGATAACAAGATGGTTGCAAATTAGCTCTTCCAGTTAAAGAGACAAGATGCTGGCATCATTCAGCTAGACCAAATTCCTACTAATCACCTTCTTCATGGATTAAATGTAGTGATTGGCAATCATACCATTTTAAACTTATCAAATCAAGTTTCATAATTTGACATAACATCATAATATAAAATTATGTGAGGATTTATATCACCTGCCTGAAAAATAAATGGTTCTTGATAGGTACCAACAGGAAATAGGCCCCAGTGAGTCTCTAGTCCACTGACATTATGTCTGGAGGTGAATGTATGCAGGAGTGAAGGATCTTCATCATGATGAAATTGCCTCTCTGATGGCTGTGGGGAGTTGAGATCTGTAACCTGGAATCTGCAGAGCTGAATCCCAAAAGCACGAGAAAATGACTTGCACAAAATGTTACACATATGGGATGGAGTAAACATTGCTATAAAAATCCCATCCAAATCACAAACACAGGCAGCTGAGGCAGCCTACTGATAATAAAAGGAACAATGAGATGGGCTCTACTGTCATTCCAAACCACTGGATCACACTCCTGTGGATGCCTTTGTCTGTTGCCTACATGAAATCAGTTTTAACCCCTGTCACACAACAAATTGAGTCAGAGAACTTTTATTGAATATTTCCTTTCCAGATAGTTCAAGACTGCTAGAGAAACACTAGAGAGCCTTCTCAGGTTTGACAAAATCTGGTTCATGTTTTGGCCCCTATGCTTCATAGCTATATAACATTTGGCACAGTTTCTTTAGCATCTTGAAATTCAGTGTTTGGGTCTAGAGATGAGAATAAGTCAATTATAACTGCTTCATCTTCTTCATTTATTTTCTCATTGTAAAAGATTAAAACTGTTTATGAAATATTCTTAGTAAGCTATAAAGCAGAATTTAAATGTTAATTGGTAAAGGCAGATTATCTCATTTAAAATAATGACAAAGTCATATGTTTTAGTTTCTGTTTTGTGATTCTTTATTTGTTCTAGGATAATTTCATACAATGTCTTTTGAATGTATTCATCCCATTTTTGCAACTCTCTCAGATCCACTACCCTTTTCTAACTGCTCAGCTCTATCCTCTTGCTCTGTTTTAATCTAGCAGCCCAATTTGTGCTGCCTTTATTCTCTTGGATGTGTGGCCTTCATAAGAAGGGAATCAACCTACCAGAAACAATGCCATTAAAGAAAAACAGCTTTGCCTCTCCCAGCAGTTACAGCAGCTATGGATTGCCAATTGCACCCCTTTTTGCATTGTAATTTTGTCTAGCTAGGGCATGGAGAGGTCTTAGGCATGCTGTTTCAACTACTATGAATTTATGTGTGCAATTGTCCTGTTGTGTCAAGAAAATGCTGTGTCCTTGTAGTCTTCTACAGTCTCTAGCTCTTGTAAACCTTCTGCCCCCTCTTGCACAATGGGCCTTAAGCCATGCGAGGAGAGGCTGTCAGGTAGATGTCTTGTTTAGGTCTAAGAATTCCATTACCTCTTATTCTCTGCACCTTGTGCAGTTGAAAGAATAAAAGGCAGTTAGAATGTGAATGGAAACTTGGAAAACAGTAAAAGAAAAGTTTCCTGTTCTTTTAATCCCCCAGGAATATTTATTTTTATTAGAAGTTACCTTGGTGGCTCAACTTTGAGGTCAATCAGTGAACTCTGGATAGAGTCTTAGATTAACAGTACCGCAGAATGGGTTAACTGAGACAAAGAATCCTGGAGAACTCAAACTAGGAGGCATAGCTATCATATTAGGTCAGAAGAAATCTTGCACTCTACCTCCAGTCATATGGATATGTCTTTTGTGAAAAGAGCAGACACTGTCTGGGGTTCTACTTTAGTAGTGGAGATAGTCATCAGAGTGACAAAAGCTCATGATGTTATAGTCAGTCAGGTAACAGCTTGAAAATTAGTAATTCAGCCTGAGATTTTAGAATGTATCTCAGTTTCGAAGGCAAGGTAAAAAATTCATTGGCAGAAAGTGAAAAAAACATGGGTATTTAGAAAAGTTTGAGTTTTCTGTATTCAAAATGGTCACTATGCAGACAAATGAACATCGTGTTTTTTATTTAAGAAATAGAAGTAGGGAAATCAGCTGAGCTCTCCAGTGAGGACTATCTTGTTCTCCATGCATCAGGAAAGCAAAGAAGGTGGTGCAACAGTTCCAGCTAGTGAACAGATTCAGCCACATGAGGGTGTCCCAGGGGGTTTTATATGTGAAACAACTCTACACATATATTTCAACTCATCTTCATTACTTTCTCCTAACACAATGTATACTTCTGTGGTAGATGCTATAATGCTATGTTTAGGGCATAATGAAAGCAAAGTGTGAGCATGTTCATTACAACGTGATTTTTAGAAATATTTGTGGCCAGCAGTTGGTCGAACTCATGCTTACACCAACCAGAGTTATGAAAGTTTGCTGGGATAATATTTGATCCATTGATATGATGATCAAACCCAAAATTGCTATATTTGACCATATAAATCAATTCAGTTCTTACTGAAACAGAGTAAGAGAAATAATTATAGTGAAAATGGTTTATCTCCATTAGGAGATGGTTAGACTCCACATACATAGTCAAAGTTTGTTTAGCTATACATTAAAGGTATTTTGTAGATAATATTTCGACTATATAGCATATTCAGTGTCATGTGAGTTGCAAGTTCATAGATGAACAGACAAAAAGGAAATAGCAAAAGAGTTAAGATAGCCTAGGAATGAGGTGACGAACATACCCTAATCACAAAATCTTCAGATTTATCCACTATGAGAAAAATTAGTGCTTGTGAGCTGATTATTGAAATAAAATGTAGCAAAATAGAAACCATTAGTGAGTAATTATAACAATTTAAGTTAATGTGGTGCCTAAAAAATAATCAAAAGAGGAATTAGAAAACAATGATAATCAAGAGAGACTTGAGTAAGGTACCAGAAAGTGGAAGTTACTTTTTATTTGCAAATGTTTTTTTTTTTAAATTAGCAACAAGATTGTTTTACATGTCGATCCCAGTTCCTTCTCCCTCCCCTACTCCCCTATTACCTCCCCAACTAAATCCCTACCTATCACATATCACATATACCCTCACATATAGAGGGTGAGGCCTTCTATAGGGTGTCATCAGAGTCTACTGTATCCTTTGGTATAGGGCCTAGGCCCACCCGTCTGTGTCTTGGCTCAGGGAGTATCACTCTATGTGGAATGGGCTCCCAAAGTCTGAGCCAAGACACACTGAAGTTACTTTTAAATTTGGGAGAGTTAGTATGCAGTTCAATGGATAAGAGCAGTGTAATAAACAGAGAAAATGGGGATGGAGCAAAGACTAGAAACAATGAACTATGTACTAGTCCCATAACTGAAGGCAGAAAACATAGTATAGATATCTAAGGCTAGTAATATTTGACACTAGAGTTGTTCCTATGTCTGTAAGAGGAGAGATAATTAAACAAGGCATTGAGTTCTACTTAGTACAGAATCTCAATATCTACTTCTCTAAGCCTGAACAATTTAATTGTAAGTTAATATTGAATATTAGCTATTATCCCTTCCTGATATCTTCAATAGTTCCAGCTGAGTCACTCCAGACCACAAATAGCTCACTTCTAGCTACAAAGTCATACACTATGCATGTGAAAAAGTACACAAGCTCAAGTTATATTTCATTGTGTTTTCCTTTCTATGATTAGATTGGGTTATTAATTTATATTTATATTGCCTGACAAAGAGATTTGTTTCATAATAACTTCACTAAAACAATTAGCCCACTGCCCTTTTGTGGGCATGTATTAACAATCTACATTTCCTATTGCTTTACAGGGTTAAACATTCTGGGATTATATCAATAATCACTGAAGCAGTTTCAGTTCTCACAAAAGCAATTTCTCCTGCAAATTGTAAGAAGGGCAAATTCTTGTCCTTATGTAAGTTTGCTGAATAGTAACCTATAGACATACTTCTTACAAATTGTACTCAACAAGCTTCCAAATGGTGTCAATGTAGATAGGATTTGGAAATGTGCTATAGCATAGGCTCTTAATTCCTAATTCTTGGACTAGGAATACCCAAGGAAATTCTTGGATATACTTTGATGAAACCAGAGATAAGAAACATAATATCATTATTTCTTGCTCCCATGTTCTATAAAAGTCTTTTCAACTTAAAAAGAAATATGTATTACAATACCAGACATCTCTAATTACTCCTGAAAATGAGGAGGAGGAGTTTCTCTGTCTCCTAAGAATAAGACAGGATATTCCCTCACTAAGCAAGAACTTCTGCACTCCCTATTGTAGAAGGAGAGATCCAATTCTCTAGATAATAACTACTGCCCTGTACCAATTTCAAAGTTTACACAGTGATACGATTGAATTTCTTGGAAGCTTGGGAAATACATATAGTAGCCAAATATAATGCTAAGAAACTTTGTCCCTTAAAGCTCCTCTGATCAAATCTAGACAATAATTCATCTACTGTATTTCTTTACTTGAATGAAATATAGAGGTATGTTTTCTTATTAATTTTTACCTAAAAAGGACAGAAGTTGGAAATATTAATTGAAATTTAAAAAAGAAAACACCCTACTTAGATCCTCCCGACTCTGCCAGAGGTGCAGATATTTCACTCTATGAGTCCTTTTTTTATGAAATACAGATGGGCATCTCTTAAACATTAGTCTTCAAAGTCTTGGCAATTATGGGATCACACCAATTAACTTGGAAAAGCTATTTTCACAAAATTTATCAAGAAATGGTAAGGGCACATAATTAACTCTAATATAATAATATTTTAAATACCCAGAATCTCTAATGACATGTGATTTCAGAAACAACAGCTTTTACTTAAAGATTTTAAATAAATAAAACATATTATTCATAATGCAAATGGAAGAAAATAATAAAATTATGAAAACTCATCAACAAAAATTAAGGCAAATTATGTCTTCAGACATCTAGAAACATGATTTTATGAACTGCAATGTGCATTGGCAAAACCTTTCTGTGTGTAAGAGAGATACAAGATTGTTCCACCATTAATTGTTGAACTAATATATTAATATATTCCCAAGAACCACCAGATGTAAAACAGTATCCATTTGTTATCTCACAGTTTTATAGGCACCAAGTATAAACAAGCTGAGTTAATTCTCTACTCATGATAAAAATAAAAAATCAGGGTGCTGATGATACTGAATGTTTCTTTTTAAAATAAAAAATGAGAATTTCATATATGATTATTGTTTTAATTATTGTTATTATTATTTCTGTCTTTCTCTCTGTCCTTATCAACTCCTCTCATATGCTTCCTACTGTCACTCAAATTCATGAATTTGTCTTGAAAAATTATTGTTATGAACACACATATAGATACATACATGCATACATACATACATAGAAACAACCTCTTAAGTCTATGTACTGTCATTCATAAGCATGCCATATCAGAATGGAAGAAAAGATTGTTAGCATCAGAGGACCAAGATGTCTGTTGCATGATAGCAAGTTCTATATGTGATAGGGAAGCTGCACTCATAAAATCTCAACAACATTATTGCCTAAACAAGACCCCTACAATAGCACTAGACTTTTAACTGAAGTATTTGAAGAATAATTGACATACAAGTTTAGATTTCCTGCAGCTCTCAGAACAAGGACTCTGCTTCCTTGCTTATACTTAGTATTGAACCATTGCATATTTCAAGAGAATATGAGTTTCATTATGAACAAAACCCTCCATCTTCAATAGGGTTTACTGAAAAATCATTGTTGGAATTTTGCACTCCTGCTGGATCAATCAAGCTCTATGCTAAGGTCCTATTCTAAAGAAGAATTTGATAAACATTGTTGAGATCATAGAAGGAAGGGAAGACAAACTCTGAGAGACAGGTGAGAGGGGACAGAGAGCTTTCAAGAGCTGAGTGATGTGGCTAACAAGTCATGACACATAGCTAAAACTTCCAGTTTTCAGGCACTCATTAGGAGCATATTCTTTACTTCTTCTATCCTAGACTTCATGGCACATCTAGTTGGCTTGACAGCCATGTATGCAGAAATATACATGCAAGTCAAGGCATTACCGTTTCTAGGACTGGTTGCAACCTTGTCACTGATCATATCTCTAATCTATGAATATTTTCTATGCTGCAGTTCTTGGGTGGAGAATAAATGAGAGAAAATTTTGGGGATAATGCAATCAAGTTCTCCTAAAAGGTCACAACTCACCATGCCTAAATCACAATGCATGTTAGATATAAGGTTGGTCCTAAATGCTACCTGGCATCGAAAACATATTTTTCATAAGTGGGGGAAATCATTTGGCCTTCTCTTTGTGAGTCATATTAAATTGGTATATATGGCTAGGGATCCAAGTGAGCCCTTATTAATACTAGAGCTCTGAACCAATCAAATAGAAATGTCAGGTTGTACTTGGAGAGGTACATAGCTAAAGCTACTGGGCTGAAGTTTAAAAGAAATAGACTTTTTGCAGCTCCCAAACTCACTATTCTGGACTATGAGCTCATTGCAACATTACCAAGTCCTAGAATTCATCACCTTCCAAATGCTAAAGTAAAATTGGGGAAATGTCATCAAGTTGTTAACCATTATTATCTATTAAAGTAGCACTACAGAAGACAGGAAAATCACCTAATAAAGCCAGTCTTGCTTCTTTTTATCACCTAGAACTGTCAAGACTCCGATAAATTATAATGGACCCAACATAAAACCAATGACCTGCATATTCTCCATTGAAAATCCCTCTTATCTCAGCAAGTAACCAACAGCAGACATGTCAATTAGGATGAGAGAATGTCAAGGTTAAATGTTTCTCAAAGCCTCACATGTCTACCTTTCAAGTTTGAACCACTTGAAGTGTCTGTTTAGTGAATCTTTGGCAAATATACGTTATCTATTTCTAAGGGGGAAAACATGAATTTTATAGAATCTTTACACAGAGTACAGTTTTGAAATGATACTTGAATAAATGATTTATCAAAAAAGAAGAAAATTGAAAGAAAATATAAAAAAAAAACTTTTGAGAATATCCAAAGTGGTTCTATGGAGCTTTCTTGACAAATTGTAATCTTCTCAGTCAGAAGTATAGCTAACATCATTTTATGTAAGTTAGAATGAAAGTCATGTATATGATATACTATATTGAAAACACCTATAGAAAGATAAATGATAGACAAGTCAAAGGGGTTTGGTAAACTTAACTGTGGTCCTAGGACGTAGGAGACTGAGTCAGGTTGATCTTGATCCAAAGGTCTCCATAGGCTACCAAATGGATCTGATCTTAAAAAATCAAAAGTATTTTTAATGCTGTTGTGAGATCTAGATATTGATTGTTCATACATTTGTTCAACAAATATTTAATGAGAATCTATGTGTCATGAATGCATTAATGTAACTGTGAATTTAATATTTAATTAAACAGGAATAGCATCTTCCCAAAAGGAATATGCAGTTAAATGGTAAGCAAAGAAAATTTAGTAAGAAATCATAATAAAGTTCTTATTTGGGGAAAGATAGAAAATGTAGTGGCTATAAATCAGACAAATTAGAGATCTTATTGTAGGTTAGGAATATTAGTGAAGGCTGCCTAAACAATATAGCACTAAAACTATATTCAGAATGATAAGAAGAAATGATTAGGCTAAGTGCTGGTACACAATACTCGGTATGCTTGAAATACAGCATTTAAAGAGATTCAGCCAGGACAATCTCCCAGCCCCCGCCTCAGAAGATTGTCATCCGTAAATGTCTCCTGTGTGACAAAACATGACTGCAATATTTCCACAAGATAACATAAGCCAAATACCCCTTTTCATCAATAGTGACTGGATTCCTGAAAGCAGAGTCGCTAAGCCAAACATAAGCATACATAGTATACTCTATGACATGATGAATATTTGATATTCCATGTTTATTGTTTTCATTACAGCCTTCAAGAAGTTATGGAATGGAGAAAGACAACAGTTTAGCAGCCTTGAAAGGATTAGTAAGGACTTTTCCTTATGGAACCAGAAGGACTTCTTTCTGAAACTTCTAAGAAATTTTGTGAGCTAATGAAGGTTCATCCCTTGAACACACATTATAGCTATGGATCTCCAAGGGGAGAAGAGCCCATTCATTGGGAATTGGTCATTGACTTTCTCACTGGGTATTGGTCATTGACTTCCTCAGGCTGGCAGTGTCACCCTGGCAACAATTTGACTTCTGTAGCAGTGTTGTGGGCTCCACTGAGAAGCAGCTGGGAAAGTCTGTTAGAGGCAGAATAACAGTTGCTTTTTAAAAGAAAAGTCACATGTGCCTAAGATCACGTACTGTTATGAAAACACATAGCATTTCTTTCTTCTTTTTCCTAATTATTTTAAAATTTTTTCTCATTCAATTCTTTCATGTAGCTAAGAAAAGAACTTTGATTTATTCCTAGAGTAGTTTCTCCTTCACATGGGAAAGTTGAGTCACCCTGAAAAACAATTAAGGAATTAAGAAATGTTCCAGTCACTGTCAAAGCTACTGTTCTAAAACTTAACTCCCTTGCTGCTTTCTTTCACTGTCCCATATATGCTCCTAGTGTATATGTGTACCCTCCCCCACTCTTATATTTGAGGATTCTCAAAGGGACTGACCAAAAAGAAAACCTTTGTTTCAGACTCTAGTTTGACTCTTTCTTCTTAATGCACTTCTTTGTAGCTGTCAGTTTTAACAATAGGATGACCCTTATTCTTTTTCTTAGCTGATTATGTGTAGTAGCAAGTGAATGCGGCAGACTGGTACTCAGTAAACTATAGATGCATGCTTGGCTCACACTTTTGGAGACTGAAACATTTAGGACTGTGATCCTGGCATTTGGTGGGAGTCCACAAGATTTATCTTCCCATGGTGAGAGAAGGAATAAGTAGCATGACAGGGACAGAAGGCAATGGGACCACATTAAGACCTTATATTAAAGACCCACTTGTAAGCATGTAGTTTAGTAAAGTGGCAGTTGAGGGTTTTCCTTCTAGATCTATAACATCCCCTGTACCTAGAATTACAGGCAACTAAGAAATGTTGAGAGCATCAGGAAAATCAGTCTATCCCAGGAAATAGCACATCGACTTGTGATACAATACCAAGAAGTCAATCCTGAAATGTACACTCAAATAACTGTATACAGATGGAACAGGTTTGAGTCATATACCGAGGAATATGTATATAATAACAACTGGTGACCACCTTACTTGCTGGTCATAAATTTCTACTTATCCATGTGTTACATAGAGTTGAAACTTTGTCACTGAAAAAAAAAAAAAAATCCCTGTCACTATAAACCCAATTGCTCCCGAAATGGCCCTAAATAACCTCTGTGTTTTCAAAATGTCACTGAATATTTTTCCTTCACCGGCATCTTGTCATGTAACTTTTCCTTGTGATATCTGGCTTTCTGTATGTTTTCATGTGACAATTAAGCTACTAAAAATATTGATACACTACTGTTGTCATATTCCCAGAATCTCCATCTTTCTGTTTTATACCTCCTGTCATGTCTTGTTCCCATGACTGTCATTATGGTGTCTTTGGATAAAAACTAAATAAGTAAAAAAAATGATACTTTTCTCTTAATTTACTTTTGAAATATTTCCTCTCCTATTAGACATAAATCTACTATATGCATACATTCAAAAAAAGATCAAATAGGGCTGGAAAGATGGCTTCCTGTGCTCTCATAGGACTTGAGTTCATTACCGGGAACCCATGTCACAAAGCTCACAACCACCTGTAATAGCAACTCCAAAGGCATATGTCATTCTCTTTCTCTCTCTCTCTGTCTCTGTCTCTGTCTCTGTCTCTCTCTCTCTCTCTCTCTCTCTCTCTCTCTCTCTCTCTTGCTCTCTCCATCTCCCTCTCTCTCACACATGTGTGCACGTGCACACGCCTGTGCGCACTCACACACACACACACACACACACATATATATATATATATTAAAGAGTTATCTATATCTCAGTCCCCATCTACTTTTCAGATGCCATTTGACTCAGGGCCTTCATACTTAGGGTTTTTTTTTTTTTTTTTTTTGGAAAATTCTCCTGCTGTGGGGAAGAAAAGTATTCCTTATATTCTTTTAGATTATGTAACAAGATTTATGAATCAAACTGATGCAAGGCACATTAGCAAGATAGAACAAAAACATGAGAATTTTAGTCAATTTTCTGAATTTTCTTTTCATGGGGGATTATACAGAAAGTGTAAACTGAATGAATAGTTAGATAAGAAATGTATGCCATTTTAACAAACGATGTTAAATTACAGAGAAATGGCTAGACAAGAACTTTCTCATGGCAAATTGGGAAGTATATTATTTACTTGATGAAATAGTGTGACCAACAGTGATTAAAAAAAGAATTTATTTTAGACTTATGGCTCAAGAGGGATAGTCCATAAAGGTAGAGAGAATTGGCAGTATGAACCTGGAACAAAAAGCTGACAAATCTCATCTTTAGCTTTAAGCACTAAGCAGAGAGAACAGATTGTAAGTGAGGCTAGGGGATGAACTCTTAAAGCCCAGTACTTACAATAGACTTCCTTCAGCAAGGCCTCCAGCTCCTCCTCCACAACACCACCAACTGAGAAACAAGTTCTCAAGGAACTGAGCTTATGAGGGCCATTTCTTATTCAAATCACCACACAAGGTGACTAGTAAATATATGGAAAACGGATGCTAAATAATGTTTGTTAGGTAGACTTACTCAGCGCTTCCCCATGTTAAAAAATGTCTCCCATGATGAGTTTTACTGTTCATAATGAGGAGAAGGGAGCATCTTTGAAAATGGAAATTCATGTCACCTTCATACAGGAGTATGTAAGCATTTTTTGACAGTAGGAGTGAATAGAGAATTCTAGGTAATGCTCTCTCTCATTTAGCTTAAATTAGTCTTCACACCAATGTGACACAAGTTGGCCTGTTATGGTCTGATCATCTTGAATCAACCCATAAGTTGCATGGCTGATTCTTTTCTATTTGGATCATAACTTCAGTGTTGTCTTTTGATCCAGCAATGGAACATATTTATTCCTTTCTCTAGCATAGTGGTCTTCTCACAGCACTTTCCCTCAGCAATTGCTTTGCTTCTATCTTGATTTACTTGGTTGTCTACCTGCCTCATGATAGTAAAGAAATGATATGGATGATTCTTGTCCATAGACTACATATCTAGAAAAAAATGTCTGGCACAGAATAAGCATTCTATGTTTATGGTGGAATAAATAGTGAATGTTAGTATAAAAATACTGGTTGCTTAATCATCCTAGCTCAGTGAAACACTTAGGGCTAATACTGTTTCTACCATACTATAATGAGGAATTATTTATGCTCTTACCCACAGTTATTCTCTTTTTCATTTTTCTTTTTAAATAAACCTTGTTTAGTTTGTAACAAAGGAGAGCCAAAGGCCAAATTCTGTGATGATTTTAGCTCCACAGGGGAAAAGTAAAAATGGGCTGTCTTCAGAATTGCTGAGAAGATGTCAAACCCATTTGCTGCTTCACAAATCATAGTAAAGGGTAATTGGATTTCATTTCTCCTCAAACAAGGTGACACAAAGAAAGATGGAGTTGCTTTGCAAAGAAGGGTCCTTTCTATAGTCAAATACCTAAGGACAGGTCCTTAGTAAGTCACTGCCAGATGAAGGATCATAATATCAAGGTCAGTTATAGAAGAGCCTTTGGAGCATCTCCATGGTCAGCCTACACAAAAGGACATGCTGTGACAAAGTAAGCAAATTAAGCAAGCAAACTCTCTAACATCTGCTGGTTCATTTTAAATAAATACAGAGAAAACAAATCAGATATCTGCTTTGATTAAACACATGTTTCCTACAATATATTTAAAGAGAAAATTATCAAAGGCTAAGAAGAAATATGCATGTTTTTCAGAGAATGTATAAAAGATTCAGAAAGTGCTCTTTGTGATTTTCTATCAATGAAGCTAAATATTTCATTGCACCTCAAATAAGTCTCCTATGCCTCCTTATTTTCTATCAATGCAATATAACAGAAAGAAAGTATACAAACTACCATAGTCATAACTAGTTAAGTATCCAAGTTACTCTTAAGAGAATGGTCATTCTAATCTACTTATCCTGGCACAAATAGCTGCTCTCTCTGAAAAGCTTACACTTAACAATTGTGTAACAGTTAACAATGGTCATTTTCCAGCTGGTTATAGGTAGTAGATAGAAGATGATAGATAGATAGATAGATAGATAGATAGATAGATAGATAGATAGATAGAAAGATAGATAGATGATATATTATTTTCTTCTCAAAAAAGGATAACCACGCTATAATCCACAGACATAGAAAGACTGGATAACAAGGAGGGCTCAAGGGGAATCCCCCTGGCAAGGAGAAATAAAAGAGATGTTGGGTGGACTTGGGGCTGGTGGAGATGGCAACATGAGAGATCATCTGGGGCTGGAGTGAAGGGAAGAACACTGGAAAGGGAGCCATTTCAGAGTCAGGTAAACCCTGATATGAGGGAAACTCCCAAGAATCTTCAAGAATGACCTCAGCTAAGCTCCTAGCAAGAGGGGGATAGGTAGACTGAATGTTCCACCTCCTATGACCAGGCAAGTGAAGAATTGGGACACTATCTCAGCCATATAAAATTGGAACTATACTATCTGTCCTGCATATGGGATGTGCTGGGGTATGGGTGACACAGAGATTGTGGGAGTGGCCAACAAATTACTGGTTCAGCCTGAGACCCAGGACATGAGAGTGATCCCACCCCTGACACTGCCTAGAGTGTAAGGACCCAGTGACATAGGATAGAACAAAACTGGGGGAGAAAAATGTCAGTGAAGTAGGAAGCAAACAAGAAAACAAATGGGGAAAATATCAGTATAATGATGCCTAATGATATTCTGCCATACTCAAAGATTGGTGCCTAACTCAATGATCTTCAGAGAGGTTTCACTGAACATCTGAAGTAAACAGATGCATAGACCCACAGTCAAACATTAGGTCAAGCTTGGGGAATCCTGCTAAATGGAGGGAGGAAGGATTTTAGGAGTCAAAGGTGTCAAGGACATCACAAGAAAACCCACAGAATCCACTAAACTGGGCTCAAAAAGCGCTCACAGAGACTGAATTCATAACTAGGGAGCCTGCATGGGCCTGATGTAGGCCCTTTGCTTATATGTGACAGTTGTGAAGCTTGGTCTTCTTGTGAGACTCCTAACAGTAGGACTAGGGCATGTCTCTGACTTTTTGGCTGTTTTTTGGTACCTAGTCCTCATACTGGATTGCTAGTTTATCATTAACATAAGGAAGGTATGTAGTCATACTACAACTTGATATGCCATGTTTGTTTGTTGCTATCCATGGGAGGCATGCCCTTTCCTGAATAGGAACAGCGGTGAAGTGGACCAGAAGGGAGGAGAGGGGAGATGGGGGGAAGGGGAGGGACTTGGAGGAGAAAAAGGAAGGAAACTGTGGTCAGGATGTAAAATAAATTAATACAACTAAAATGAAAATAGGAAAGCAGGGTGTATTGGCAACTTTTTGCTGCCAACTTAACACAAACCAGTGTCATCTTGGAAGAAAGTGAATAAGAAAAAGAAATAAAAAGGAAAAGAAAAGGATATGACTGTTCCTAGGTATGGTGGAAGAGAAAGTTAATTATAGATATGTGGGAATGCATAGATAGGAGTAGAGAAGGGGACATTTGGGAGTCCAGAGCAGACATGATTACACTCAGCTGGGACATGTAGGAAGAGGGGGAGGCGAAGGGAAATGGGAGAGAGGAGAATAAGGTGCAGGAGGCAAGAACCCCAAAGGTACAAAGAGAGCAGGCAGCCAAAATGGTTGAATTATATAGAGAAGAGCAGTCCAGCCCCCTGGGCTGGAGAGTTCAGGAAAAGACTGAGGGACACAGGGAGAACCTAGTGGCCAGGAAGGTATGCTTTGGTGTGTTAATTAGGCACCCCAGCCATTTGTCCCAGGTTTGAAACCTAACAGAAGGAATCTCGATTTACAATTTTTAAATGAATTTTTTAGATCATATTGCCCTTTGGGAATGTCTGTGTGGTGCTGTCTTCATTGCTAATTGATGTAGGTAGGCTCAGTCTGCTGTGAATGATACTAGCCCCAGACTGGTGATTCTGGGCTGTATAACCAAGCTACCAAAGGATGAATCAAGGACGTTGCCTGCAAGCAGCATTCCTTCATGCTTTCTTCTTCCAATTCCTTCTTTGAGTTTCTGTCCTGACTTCCCTTAGTGATGGATTATAACCTGGATGTATAGTCTGCCCTCCCCCCAAAAAAACCCTATCCTCTCCACATATGTTTTGGTCACTGTTTTATCACAACTATTAAGAATTGCATTGTAACACACAGGCAGGAATGTTGGCTCAATAGGTAAAGTGCTTGTGAAGCCAGCATGTGGACCAGAGTTCCCATCCACAGCACCCATACAAAATCCAGTCATTCTAGTATTCAGAGGTTTCAGAGAGGATTCGATAGGCAAGCTGGCTAGGCAAATTAGACAGAACTGGCAGGATCTGAGTTCACATAGAGATCCTGCCCCAATAAATAAAGCAATTAATGACTGATGAAGTCACAAGACTTCAGCCTGTATATGCATGTATACACATGTCTATGGTCATCTACACACATATGTACCTCATTAAAAATGACAGGTTTTCCCAGAACACACATAAATGTGCAAAAAAAGAAACAAAAATTCTTTAAAGTCTCAAACAGATTTTCAGATAGTGTGTTATTAGCCGGTTTAGCTCTGTTGAACTGAAAGAAATGAGCACAGAAATACACCACTTGGCATTATTTCATTCTTGAGAAGTTTTGCAGATTCACGTGCCAAAAGCAATTACCATATTCCTGACTACAAACTAGACCAGTGCAGGTTTCCACTTATCTGCAGATGGCAACTTATATGATAGCTGATTTTTAAACCAAATTTTAAATTTTATGTGTTCACACTTAAATATTTAGAGCTATGACATAATCTGTTGATACATTCATTACATTTATGTGATCAACTCTGTCACTGATTAAGCTTAGGCATCTGGAAGAAGAAAGTTGTTGATTTCCCAAGGATATATGTGACAGTCATCTTTCTGGCATGCTTGTCCTAAAGAAAAGCTTACATTGACTTTGAGGGGGAATATGTTTAAGAATTATCCTTTGTATTTATACACATAAAGGGTTTTCTTAAGTGGTCATTACCTTAGACTGGAAGTTCAGTCATTAGTTTCTCTCATAGAAGTTCTGATTAGTTGGATGACATGATTGGTCTCATAAACACTATCGTCTCAGTTTATCCTTCTGTAAGAGCTGTTTGGAAGCATTCTTTATCTATTAGGAATCCCTCTGAGGATATCAATGCTTGGGTTCTCTTTCCCTGCAATGTATATTAGTCATCACATGCATTTCTGAGACAATTTGTAAAATCTACTTATGATTCATTTGAGATCAGCAGTGCTCTAACAGTATATGAATTAGAGTTTTATACCAGTTTTAAGTTTGGAAATGAAAAATAGAAAGTATGAAGTAGGTAAACAGAAATTCCTGGTTCACAGGAAGTCTGGGTATTGACTCTTGTCCAGAACCAAGTCAGCAAAAGATATTTTAATGGGAATAGAAAATCCTTAGTTCAAGGTTCAAAGAACAAAAAATAAAAATCATCATTCAAAATCCTATTGTTTAAAGCAATTCCTGTTAAGATGTAAAGACAGTTCTTAGTCTCAGAATAAAGTAACTCAATACATTTAAAGAATTATAATGGAATAAATACATTAGCTATATACCCAAATTTCTATTTATCCCAAAATGTTACCAAATACTTGCTTTGTTAACAACTGGAAAATTACACAAGGCTTTTGGCCTTTTGGACTTTTATCAAAAAGTCACTGTTAAAGCATGTAAAGAGGTAGTAAAGGATTTAAAAAAATGCTGAGAAGCTAAGAATACAATGCAACTGCATGTGGACACAAGTTATCTCACAGCATCAACTCTCAAGATTTTTGTTTTCCCTTACTTTGGTGTAAACCAAAGGAAGAAAAAAGACACCTACTTCACAGACATCACAGAAAAGGAAGTAAAAATTGCCTTGTTTCGCCCTACTTCACAGATGTCATAGAAATGGAAACCTTGTCTTACCAAGTTTTAAAATGTCAACAAAGGTACTTGGTTTGGGTCTTCAATAATGTGTATGGAATGTAAATGCTTACCTTTCTGCTGATTGATCTAAATAAAAATGTATCCCCAGTCAGCCTTTTGGTTCTGATTAACTATATATATCAAAGACGTTTTTGGAGACCACCCACAATGCATATTAGAAAATCATTAAACCATTTACCAACAAAGATTATTCCCATGTTACTACTAATTGATATCACAATTTTTTTGAGGCAAAGATCTCTTTATATAGCTCTGCCAGGTCTGGAACTCACTAGGTAGACCTAGCTGGCCGAGAACTCAAGAGATCTGCCTGTCTTTGCCTACCTAGTGTTGGATTAAAGGCATGTGTCACCATGCCCAGCCTACCACATTATTTATAATCTCATTAGGTTCCTTGTCCACAGGATTGTAATTGATATAGCAGTAACAAAGAAAAGAAATGACGTGTCCCCAGGATCTACGTTAAAAACTCATTAACCCTCCTATCTCCTTGATTCTTTTCAGAATAAAGAACTGGTTGTGTGTTACACACACAACGAATTTTGTTACATTGCAAAGAACTAAGTGCTTTACCAGTGGCTCAACAGGGGTTCACTTTATTTTTTGAAAAGTACTAGAAAAGAATGTCTTTTACTTTGTAGGCTACATGGCATCTGTTACATATGTACCTTATTTTGCAATTAATGATATAAAACACCTTGAGACACACACTATACTCAAAAGATCAGAGGCTGAATTTGTTTAATGAGCTGTGCCCATGAGGATTAGTGTCAATGAAAAGACCCCATTTAGCAAAACAATGTTTCATTTCATATTCTTCAAGTGATGGGTCAATGATGAGATTGTCATCATTTTCTATATGTGTTTTTCTATATGATGTGACTGTTAGTGATTGGTAGAGAAACGCCCTATTAACTTGGTTGGTTAGTCATCCTAAGAAATTTTTTAAATAAAGGAGGTAAATCCTCTAAGTATTATGACCAAAAGAAAGCAATCACTTCCTGGGTTTTCCTTCTGGTTGGAAAGAGGATTAAAGGTTATTAAGACAGGTAGGTGATCAGGTTAAGTCACTGTCACCAAATATTCTGAGACTGGATTTACCCACACCAGTCCTAGGCTATTAAAATCATTCATTTCTCATGCTGGAGGAAAGAAATGTAGAGAAACCAAGCATAAAGTAATGAGTATCCAGAGAAACCAGGTCATCCATGTGGAGCCTAGAAAGCAAAACAGGCACCCAGTCTCAACATTTGCTTGAGATTTCCATTAAACACATCACCAAACAGGAAAGGTTGGGTGCTCACACCAGCACTTTCCTTAGCCGCATTTTATTTCAGTTTGTTCTTTGGTCTTTTTGTTAATGTAATTTCCAGGATGCCCAAAGGATCCCATCCTGCAATTTAGATTCTGAAAAAAAATTAAGGAGATAGTATAGGAAGTCAATGAGGAAGCAGATGCAGTTCACCAACTTAGTCTGTGTGAGTCTTTGAAAAGGAGAAGGGATGTTGAGTTGGGAGTAAAGACAATAGAGATGTTAGGAAGTGTGTCTTATTCTAAGTACCAGACTTCAATGTGGTACTGTAATGAAGTCAGTAGATTCAATCAGATCAATATTGAAATCAACATTAAGTGGCAGAAGGAAGTCTAACTAGCATAAAAGCAGCAAATGGCCTAACAGAGGAGTGTACAAGAGGAGCTGAAAGATGGGAAGTCTAAGTAGGAAAAGGAACTGAAAAGGGAGTAAGTGCTTTACATAAATTTCAAAAACAGAATTCTTCTATTCCCACATATGTGCTCTGTTACTACGGAAATGTGAACCAGACCACAAACTCTTACTTATTTATCCAATTTTATCAAATGTTCTATGAGAAACACCCCCACGACATACAGCAGGATTCAATTATCTTCCCAGAGTCACAACTCTACAAAGTGTTGATTTGGAAAACACAACCTGTTTTCCTGAACTGCAAAACAATCTACATGGAAAATAAAGTGAGGTACAAATCAGCTATTGTACTTGGCAATGTATACAGCTACAGAGTGTGAAAGGGAAAGGATGCAAGGTGTTATTTAGCAAAGCATTCTAAGCATAGGGTTTTCTGGTGACTATCTACAGCTAGGCAAATTTCTTAAGGAAATGTGGCAGAGAAGCTACCAGTCAGATGACTTTCTTGCAAAACTTCCATCAAAGTAGGACAAGAGGCACATGTTGTCCTGCACACCTGGTACATGAAAATGCATAAAAACAGCTTGTAACTGAGGAAACAGCATCAGCAGGATGGTGATGCACCCCGTGGGTTCCTGCCCTACATTTAGCATCTGTTCTGCCAACTCAATTTCCCCAGATGCCAGTAGGGGTTCTGAGCAGGAAGCAGCAGGCAGTGACCTAGGAAACCAGCCAGGAGGCAGCCCTGGAGGATCAGCCACTCTGGGAAAACTTCTGTCTTCTTTCGGGACTCCAGAAGAAATGAATCCTGTAATGCAAAGCTAAAAGTAATTTCTTTTGTTCCCAACACTCAGTTTTCATTTTTCTGTCCTTGTTGAACTATGACACCAGAGAAGGACTACTACCCTTGGATGCAGCTCAAATGTGCTGATTCATGATAGCTTTATTAATGCTGGCAAGAAGTGAAATGAATAAAGTTTCCCTAGTACTCAGGAACAAGGTTTAACAATTGGTCATAGCAGGAGTAACAAGCTGTTATACACACACACACACACACACACACACACACACACACACACACACACACACGCGCGCGCGCGCGTGTGTGTGTGTGTGTGTGTGTGTGTGTGTGTGTGTGTACACCTTTGGATTCATATGTTTATGTGAACTTTTTCCTCTAGTTCAATCTACTGATGTGATGCCAGGCTCCTTTCAAAATTTATGAAAATTTAGCAATTAGGTGATGATAAAAATTGTCTGCAATTCATGGTGGCTAAAATCCATGTCAAAAGAGTAGGCATGAGAGAGAGAGAGAGAGAGAGAGAGAGAGAGAGAGAGAGAGAGAGAGACTTAATCTCTCTGTGTATACATGTACACACACACATAAGCATACTCTTGCACCTTAGTGTATATGCAATTCAAATTGGTAGCCTACACAGTTATAAAACAATAAATTAATTTTATGATGTCTTTGTCCTTTGTCTCACATAAATTTTCCTTTTTGCAAGGATAAAAGTTAATGAAGATTTATAGCCACTGCAAGGAATCTAGATTTTGCTGGTCTGGAAGCTCCTTGGGACTTCATTTGTAAATCTCAAGTACCATTTCTATCATGTAACTGCCACTGTATACAGTTGTCTTGCTTACCAGTTCATGTTTAATTGACTAAGAATGATTGATTGATGGATGCATGGATTTACTTATATTTCTCTTATAACCTTCCTTTTGAGGTTTCCTGGAATGAAATCAGAATAGGGATTAGGGAGAGAACATTCAGGGTTTGGATCCACTGTAGAGAATATACTAACTATAATCCACCCAGATCCCCTTTCTTCTGCAACAGGCAAACAGGAGTACATGACATGACGTGAGTTCCTTTTGTGTGGTTAGGGAACAGTCTGCAGCCTATTTCTAAGTTTGAAGAAGTATTCTCTAAAGTTAGATATTAAGTTTATAGGAACAATGGGAAAGTGTAATTTTAGGAAATGAAAGGACTGAGAATTGTTTCAGTCCAAGACAATCATTTCACCAGTCTTTTATTGTCTATCTCTGTCTCTCTCTGTCTCTCTCTCTCTCTGTCTCTCTCTCTCTTCTCTCTCTGTCTCTCTCACTCTCTTTCTCTCACTCTATTATACCAACGCCAGAGGTTGGCTAACTTATATCTGGACAAATATTTATGTATATTCCTGTATGTTCCTGTATGTTCACAGTTCTAGAGGCTCAGAAGTCAGTGTCAAGGCTTGGTGTCAGATGAGGGACTCTTTGCTACACCAACAGTGGAATCACACATCAGAGATGGTTACAAATGGGGAGCCACAGAGGCAGTGAAAGAATGAGAAAATAATAAACTCACCTTTTTAAAAGTACTTACTCACCTGATAATGAACTCACTCAGGACAAGAATGTATCTCATCCCAAACCCCTGTTACTGTCCAATACCATTATCTTGAGGATTGTTGCTAGTTTCTTACTGAAAACATGTTGAGTATGCAGATGAATGAATGCCATTATACTTAGTAATTCTTGACACAATGGTGTTTACAGCATTGTTAGGAAGGCTACTTGATTCCCAATTGAATGTTGAAATTAAGTTGATAAGAAATTTAAAAGGAACTGAAAAATACAGAAATAAATATTATTTTAGAAAAAAATCATACAAAGAAAGGTAATTCTTCTCCAATACTTGGCTTGCCTCTATGCATTTAAGAATTCCAACAATGCATGCCAGGCAGTGGTGGCACATGCCTTTAATCTCAGCAGAGGCAGGTGGATCTCTGTGAGTTTGGGGCCAGCCTGGTCTACAAGAGATGGTTCCAGGGCAGCCTCCACAGCCACAGAGAAATCCTGTCTAAAAAAAAAAAATTGTCCAACCATGCAAGTGGGGAAGTGTTTCTAGAGTAAGAAACACATGACCATGACAAAATGAATACATTGATTCGTTTATCTGTTTATTTGTTTGTGTTGCTGCTTCCCATGTACAAGAAATGTGCTGCAACACTTTTCTGGTGATCACTGATTTCATACCCACTTTTCTTCAAGCCGTGAAAATTTTACATCTAGAACACTTCAGGAAGACCCCCCACACACACACCAAGAAATGCAAAGGCATCAGCTGTATTTTAGGTAGTTACAGATTTTTCAAAGGCTAAATAAGTAAAGCAGCTTACTTATACCAAGTAAAACACCTAACTTTGAAGGGCATGATCCTGAATCTTTTTTTTTTTCAAAAATAAAAAAGACTGGTACACTTAGATGGCATGATAAAGATTATTTATTGGGTTACAAAAACTTTTTACCTTTTTTGTAAGTGAATTTTCTGATCTCCTTTAGTAGAGATTTGTATTTTCTCTTCCAGGTATTTTGTTTCTTCTACCAAGAAACTTAGACTATGCCTCTCAGCTTTTAGATCATTCTAGCAATTTAGTAGTGTCATATTTTTTAGGAGCCAGAAATGCAAAAAATGTTTACATAATTTTATTTCTTTCTGTTCAGAAGCATCTCAAATAATTTATATTTAATTTAAATTTTTATGTGGGCTAAAACTTTGTCATAAAGTTTATTATTCTAGAAAGTAGATACTACAAGGGTAGAATTTATAAGAACTAAAGCAATTATATGCATCCAGAGAGAAGGGGGAAGTGAATTTTGCAACATATTTCCTAAATCATGTCCAAAATCAACTACTCTCTTTGCTTGTTAAAGGAGTTTTAAGGGCCTTTGAGAAAAAAAAAGATCTTTTTTAGAGACATATACTCTGTGAAATCCCAGTTTCATAGAAAAGAGCGAATAGGTGCTCTTTTATATTTATAGATACAAAGTCTGGGCTACTAGTGGGATTCAAGTGAGAAACACTGAGTAGATTCTTACTGGTTAATGAGATGTTTGGCCTATTTACAGAACAGTATCATGACAATACAGATATTAAACTAAGCATGCTTTTATTTCTATGCTACAGAACCATGCATGCCAGAGGTGGAAGAGAACTTTTCAGTGTCATACAAATATCTCTCTGACTTCCAACATATCAGTAGGTTCACTGTTTAATGTATTTAAGAAGCTCAGCAATGTCACACAGGGAAGTGATAGAAAAGGCCACCAGTCTAGAGTGAAAAATGCACAGGAACTTGACAAAGTGAACACTTTTATTATATTTTTTGCTGTTTCCCAAATGTAATATTGTGTGACAACAACCTGCCTAACAAAGGTGCTTCATGAGGTGAGATTCAAAGAACTCTGTAGAGAGAGCAGCCAAAATTCAAGCAAGAATGAATGCTTCTGCCTTCAACTTGCATAAGACCTAATTTTCAAAGAAGCACACTTCTAGTGTAAAGTCAGTTTCAACCTTGGGGTATCTTTCACAGTTCTTCCTCTCAGCTCAGTTTTATAACTCACATGCTTGATTTGACATTCTCCTATTATTATTTATAAGTCATTAATCCGTTTGAACAAGAAACCTTCACTTCTATTTTGTACTGAAGCCTCCAAAATTTATTTACCTCAAATTTCTAAATGTGTATAGTTTTTCCAGATGTCAATAATACCTTAGAAATGTTAACTTGGGAAAGAATAAAAAATAAAATTAAGAAACTTTCATAAACACATTGTTTGTACTTCAGTATCATCTAAATGACTATACAACAATTTAAATAACTCAAAATGCTATGAATAGAAGAAAAGGAGTGAAAATGATCCTTACCAACTCAGACTAGTATGAGAGAACAAAGACATTAGATTTTATTGATTTTACTTAGGACACACATAATGGTGTCATCATTTAAGATTTAATTATTCCTTTTCAAAACACAACACTCTTAAGTTTCCTGGTAGTTTCCAAATGTTTAACCAGTCATAAGGAATTAGGTACTGTTTAACTTGTAACCTGTATCCAGAAGAAATTATTTCTAATATTAAATAATCAAACACTGACCATGCAGACATATAAACACATATTTTAAACCCACATGCCAACGAGGTCTCAAAAACTGAAAACATCTCTCTTCACTGAAAAGCAGACTCTGGATTTGTGGTTTAAAACTGAAACATGATCTTCCTTCCAGCAGCCATTCACTAGCATAACTTCATGAATCTTCCATATATTGCTCTAGTGTACCATGACACAAGAGGAACTATATGCCACTCTACCTGGTAGGTCTCAGTAAGCATGTTTAGTGTTGAATCTCATAAGTACTTCTTCATTGACAGGAAAACTCCTAACAGGACTGAATTTCTAAAGTATGCACAGTAAACAAATAAGAGCAATAACTAATACTAAAATACAGCAATTGCAACAGCATTGTGTCATCAGAGTATGTGCACAGGATCTGATTCATATCAAGTTTGTGGCAGAAAAAGATGACCTGGGATTTTATCACACTACTCAGAACTGTTATTTAAAGATTATGAATTGCCTGTTTTTTTTTAAATATCCCATTAATATTTTAAAGCAAAAGATGAATAGCAAGTAACCAAATCCACAGAAAATAAAGACATAGTTAGGAGCAGTAACTGTATTTCCAATCTTCCCTTCGCTTCCTCCAAAAATGTTACTGTTTGCACTATAAGAAAACATTTAAAATAAGTTAAATAATTTGACCAAGATAATATGGCTTCCATACATAAAGATGTGGTTCCAGTATAGTCTATGTTAAGAAAAGATGACTGTTTTGTTGTTGTTTTTTCGAGACAGGGTTTCTCTGTGGCTTTGGAGGCTGTCCTGGAACTAGCTCTTGTAGACCAGGCTCTTGTAGATCTGCCTGCCTCTGCCTCCCAAGTGCTGAAATTAAAGGCATGCACCACCACCACCCGGCTCGTAAAGATGAATTTTAACAGTAATAAATTGAATAAATGTAAATCTACTGAATTTCCACAATGATCTAAACATCAAGAGTACTTTAGTATATCAACACTGTGATCCTTTTAAGAAAAAAATATATGTTTGAAAAAGTCCTTCCAGAAATATGAAATTTTTGTCTGGAAGTTTAATGGCCAATGTGATGCCACTGATAAATTCAGACCCTCTGATGGTAAAGTGCTTGTCATACAACCACAAGCCAAATAAACCTGTTATCTGAGCATGGTAGTGTGTGCTTGCTTGTAATCACAGTTCTCAGGATACAGAGCCAAGCAGCATGAGATGTTATGCTCATTAAAATAACTGACCAAATAAAATTTTAAAAAGCAGGGCAGATCCTGAGGAACAACACTCTTGCTTGACCTCTCACCTTCACGTGCACCTGCAAACAGGTATACTCACAGAAACACACACACACACACATACACACACACACACACACACACACACACACACACACACACACACACACACACACACACACAAACACACACGAAAACACACTGAACAATGGGAAAAAAGAAGCAAAGGTAATTGGCATAAGATTTCCTCTCTTTACTCAGTAAATGGAATTGATACTCTGCTGGAGGAGTCATGGTACCAGGTTTAGTGTTCTTTTGTAGGTGCACTAGGAAACTGAGGATAATCACCTAATGAGATATATTACAATTTTTAAACATATGAATCAGACCACAGGGATATTTATTACATTTAAATGAATCCAGAAAATGGTAAAGTGAAGGAATCTGTAACAAGTAGTAAACAATGAACAAGATGGTAGATTCATCACCAAGAGCATCTGTGTATTTGTTAGCTAAAAATAGATTAAGGGGCCTTGTTTTAAGAAGAATTTGTCAGATGGGTGAAAAGGAAAGGACGAATTGATTTCTTCAGGTCTTATAAAAATTTAACATAAATATCAAATCACAGGTAAAAGGTTAAAGAATAGAAACACACTAATTTATAGAAGAGTATTGTTTCCCAAATAGTGTAAAGTAAGATTATTCTAAGGTTATACACATTATTTAACATAAATACAGTTTTCATGTTCACAAAGAATAAATTAATGGAAGATTAGTATATTGAAATTTTGCTGTTTATTTGTTTATTATTTTCCCCAAACAGAACCAATAGCATTTGACAAAAATAAGGGCAGGGCACAAACATAGAATTATGGTTAGACATCTTAATAATTCATTCTTAGTAAATGACAGAAGAGCATTCAGAAGACAGTACTGACCTACCATATCTGAATAATAGCAAACTATTGCTTTAATTTATTATTTTAAATTTCATGTATAGGAGTGCTTTGCCTACACATGTGTCTTCATATCAAATACATGCATGGTGCTCGAAAAGGCCAGAAGAGGACATCAAATTTGCTGAAACTAGAATTTCAGGCAGTTGTAAGACATAATTTGGGTGCTGGGAATTGGACCACTAGAAGAGAAGCCAACTCTTAACTACTGAGTTATTCTTCCAGCCCCAACAGTAGATAAATTAATTATGATTAAGAAAATTATGCTCAGTAAGTATTAAAAATTCACCTCTTTTCAAGTACATACAAATATTAAGTAACACAAGTCACATGTAGTATAAAACTCCATATATCAGGGACAATTATTATTAAAATGCCGAAGAATTTCCAGGTGGTATATGGATGCATAGTAATTTAACAGGAACAAACAAAAGAAAGAAAATGAAATGGTTCTCAAGTGCTTAGAATTTAAGCATTCAAAAATAAATGTATAAGAAACTCAATAAAAATTAACAAAAGGCTTGAAAAATTCCCTTTGCAAAAGAGCACATACAAATAGTTAACAATTGTCTTTAGATTCCTCTAAGTGGGGCCTGGAGAGATGCCTCAATTGCTCTTTCTGCAATCCTAGTGGATCCATGTTATATTCTCAGTGCCCATGTCAGATGAATCAGCCACCTGTAACTCTTGCTCCAGACAATCCAATTTCTGGGACCCACATGCCCATGGCATGCACCAATATAGATATGCATACACAAAATAAAAATGGGTATTGGAAACAAAAAATCTAACCAGAATTAGCAAAAGGTATTGAATGACAAAGGGAAAGAAAGACGAAATGCTGTTGAAATATGTCAGCCATGTGGCTATGTAGTACTGTCTCATAGCTGGTGGCTGCCTATTAACGAAACAATGATGGGAACTCACAGTATTTGGAAAATTCCTCTAATAGATACACACGGAAGAACAATTGTTATGCTTGCTTATGAAACATATCTATAATATTTAATAATATGAAACATATCTATAACATTTAATACTTTGTCTGTGAGGCAGATATAGTATTAAAGATCTGTGGGTTCCCCCCTGGTCCTATAATCTATCTAGCTACAGGCTCCTGAACCCTTTAACAGTGCCAGGTATAGGTTCCATGAGCCACTATACTCATATATAAGGCATCATTTTATTTCAAGTATGATTACATGCAAGAATACAGATACAATAGTTACAAATTACAGGTAAGGACTAAGCTACGTGAAGTCAAATTTCAGGAATTTTAGCTTTGGCTCACTTATGTACACAACAATTCAGCACTCATAACAGGATTACATAAGGAAAATGGTGGTAAGCTGAACAAGCCTCTGGACCATTGACAATTAGATATTTATGCATTTCTTTTTTATTTTTTAAGTACTCATATTTACATATCCACCCCTCATTCCCTTACTCTCCCCTCCTCCCTTTTTTCCCAACCCCAACCCATCCACCAACTCCTATCCAGGGATAGTGAGGCCCTCTACCAAGGACCTACAAAGTCTGTCATATTGCTTGGGGGAGGGTCTAGACCATCCTTGCTGTATCTGGGCTGCAATAGTATCCCTCCATAGGGAATGGCTCCCAAAGTCCATTTGTGCTCTAGGGATAAAGACTGGCTCCACGCCAGCCATTAGTGGCGCACGCCTTTAATCCCAGCACTCGGGAGGCAGAGACAGGCGGATCTCCAATGTTGTTTCCCAAGCTTAATGATTAGGGTCTCCATTCTATCATTAGGTTAGGTCCACTGTTTCTGCAGGTCTCTGCATCCCTGTCTTGGCTCCTTTTCTCAACCCTCCTCCCTCTCCACAACTGAATTCCAGTAGTATGGTTCAGTGCTTACCTATGGGTATCTGTTTCTGCTTTGAATAGCAACTGGATGAAGACTCTCCTCCCTCACCCTTCCCCTGGGCTCCAATTTGGTCAGGGGTTCTTGTCCCAATCCCCTTCTTCGAGGGTATATGCAATCTTCTCTTGGGGTCCTCCTTGATTCCTAGCTCCTCTCGCAGTGTGGAATGTAGGCTAGTGATCCTTTGCTCTCTCTAAATATCAAAAATGATTGAGTACATACCATGTTTATGATTTTGTGATTGGGTTACCTCACTGAGGATGGTTTCTTCCTGTTCCATCCATTTGCCTGCAAATTTCAAGATTCCATTGTTCTTTTCCTCTGAGTAGTACTCTGTTATATAAATATACCACATTTTCTCTAACCATTCTTCAGTTGAGGGGCACCTAGGTTGTTTCCAGGTTCTGGCTATTACAAATAAAGCTGCTATGAACATAGTTGAACGTATGTCCTTATTGTATGGGTGTTTCTTCTTTGGTTATATGCCCAAGAGAGGGAGTGCTGGGTCTTGAGGTAGACTGATTCCCATTTTCCTGAGAAACTGCCATACTGATTTCCAAAGGTTGTACAAGTTTCCACTCCCACCAGCAATGGAGGAGAGTTCCTCTTTCTCCACATCCTCTACAGCATAGATTGTCATTAGTGTTATTGATTTTAGCCATTCTGACAGGAGTAAGATGGTATCTCAAAGTGGTTTTGAGTTGCATTTCCCTGATGGCTAAGGATGTTGAGCACTTTCTCAAGTATATTTCAGCCATTTTGAATTCCTCTGTTGAGAATTCTCTATTTAGTTCTGCATTCCATCTTTTAATTGCATTGTTTGGTGTTTTGGTGGCTAGCTTCTTGAGTTCATTGTATATTCTGGTGATCAGCCCTCTGTCAGATGTGGGGTTGGTGAATAGATATTCCCATTCTGTGGGCTGGCATTTTGCCTTGCTGACTGTGTCCTTTGCTTTACAGAAGCTTCTCATTTTCAGGAGGTCCCATTTATTAATTATCGATCTCAATATTTGAGCTACTGGTGTTATGTTTATAAAGCGGTGTCCTATACCAATTTGTTCAAGGGTGCCACCTACCTTCTCTTCTAGTAGGTTCAGTGTGGCTGAATTTATGTTGAGGTCTTTTGATCCATTTAGATTTAAGTTTATTGCATGGCAATAGATATGGATCAATCTGCAATCTTCTACATGTCCTAATCCAGTTATGCCAGCACCATTTATTGAAGATGCTTTCTTTTTTTCATTATTTAAATTTAGCTTCTTTGTCAAAAATCAGGTGTTTATAGGTGTGTGGGGTAATATCAGTGTTGTCAATTTGATTCCATTGGTCAGCCTGTCTATTTTTGTGCCATTACCAAACTGTTTTCAGGACTATGGCTCTATAATAGAGCTTGATGCCAGGGATGGTGATGCCTCCAGAAGTTTCTCTATTGTACAGGATTGTTTTGGCTATCCTTAGTTTTTTGTTTTTCCATATGAAGTTGAGTACTGTTCTTTCAAGATCTGTGAAGAATTTTGTTGGGATTTTGATGCGAATTGCATTGAATCTGCAATTGCTTTTGGTAAGATTGCCATTTTTACTATGTTGATCCCTACCTATCCAAGAGCATGGGAGATCTTTCCATTTTCTGGTATATTCTTTAATTTCTTTTCTTTAAAGACTCAAAGTTCTTACTATACAGGTCTTTCTCATTTTTGGTTAGTGTTACCCGAAGATAATTTATTTGTTATTTGCTATTGTAAAGGGTGATGTTTCTCTGATTTCTTTCTCAGCACATTTATCTTCTGTATATAGTAGGGATACTGAATATTTTGAGTTACTCTTGTATCCTGCCACAATGCTAAAGGTGTTTATCAGCTGTAGGTGTTTCCAAGTAGAGTTTTTGGGTCACATATGTAAACTGTCATATCATCTGCAAATAGTGAGAGTTTGACTTCTTCCTTTCCAATTTGTATCTCCTTGATCTCCTTTTCTTGTCTTATTGCTCTAGCTAGAAATTCAAGTACAATATTGAAGACATAAGGAGAGAGTGGACGGCCTTGTCTTGTTCCTGATTATAGAGGAATAGCCTTGAGTTTCTCTCCATTTAGTTTGATGTTGGCTGTTGGTTTGCTGTATATAGCTTTTATCATGTTTAGGTGTGTTCCCATTATTCTTGATCTCTCCAAAACCTTTACCATGCAGGGATGTTGGATTTTGTCAAAGACTTTTTCCACAACTAGTGAGATGATCATGTGGTTTTTCTTCTTCGGTTGGTGTATATGGTGGATTACATTGATGGATTTTTGTATGTTCAACCATCCCTGAATTCCTGGGATAAAGCCAACTTGATCATGGTGGATGATCTCTGTGATGTGTTTTTTGGATTCAATATGCCAGTATTTTGTTGAATATCTTTGCATCAATGTTCATGAGGGATATTGGTCTGTAATTACCTTTTATTGTCTTTGTGTGACTTGGGTACCAAGGTAATTATATCCTCATAGAAAGATCTTGGCAATGTTGCTTTTATGTGGAACAATTTGAGGAGTACAGGTATTAGCTCTCCTATGAATTTCTGGTAGAATTTTGCAGTGAATCCATCTGGGCTTGGGCTTTTTTTGGTTGGTACATTTTTGATGACTGTTTCTATTTCATTATGGGTTATAGATCTGTTTATTTGCTTATCTGTTCTTGATTTAGTTTTGGTAAGTCATATCTGTCCAGAAAATTGTGCATTTCCTTTAGATTTTTGAATTTTGTGGATTACAGGTTTCCAAAGTAAGACCTGATGATTTTCTGGATTTCTTCAATGACAGTTGTTATGCCTCCCTTTTCATTTCTTATTTTGTTAATTATCATGCTCTGCCTCTGCCTTTTGGTTAGCTTGGATAAAGGTTTGTCTATCTTGTTGTCTTTCTCGAAGAACCAACTCTTTGTTTCATTGAGTCTTTGTAGTGTTTTAATAGTTTCTACTTCATTGATTTCAGCCCTCAGTTTGATTATTTCCTGGTGTCTATTCCTCCGAAGAGTGTTTGCTTCCTTTAGCTCTAGAGATTTCAGTTGCGCTGTTTAATTCTCTCATGTGACTATTCTTCAGGTTCTTCATGTGGGCATTTAGTGCTATGAACTTTCCTCTTGGCACTGCTTTCAAAGTGTCCCATTGCTTTGGGTATGTTGTATCTTCATTCTCATTAAATTCTAGGAAGTCTTTAATTTCCTTTTTTTTTTTCTTGACCCAGGAATGGTTCAATTGCTCATTATTTAATTTCCATGAGTTTGTAGGGTTTCTGCAATTTGTGTTGTTGTTGAGTTCTAACTTTAAAGCATGGTGTTCTGATAAGATACAGGGGTTCTTCCAATTTTTTTTGTATCTGTGGTTTGCTATGTTTCGAGTATGTGGTCAATTTTAGAGAAGGTTCCATGTGGCGCAGAGAAGAATGTATATTCTTTTGTGTTTGGATGGAATGTTCTATAGATATCTGTTAAAAACCAATTGGGTAATAACATCTGTTAGTTCATTTGTTTCTTTGTTAATTTTCTGTCTAGTGGTCCTATCTAGTGGTGAGAGCAGGGTATTGAAGTCTCCTACTATAAGTGTGTGAGGTTTTATGTGTGATTTGAGCTTTAGTAATGTTCCTTTAACAAATGTGGGTGCCTTTGTATTTGGGGCATAGATGTTCAGGATTGAAACTTCATCTTTCAATAATGGACTTTTCCTGTGATAATTACAAAATGCCCTTCTTCATCTCTTTTGACTGATTTTAGTTTGAAGTCTAATTTGTTAGTTATTAGTATTGGTATACCAGCTTGTTTCTTGGGTCCATTTGATTGGAAAATCTTTTCCCAACCCTTTATTCTGAGGTACTGTCTGTCTTTAAAGTTGAGATGTGCTTCTTGTAAGCAGCAGAAGAATGGATTCTGTCTTCATATCCATTCTGTTAGCCTGTATCTTTTTATAGGCAGGTTAAGACCATTGACATTGAGGGATATTAATGAACATTGATTGTTGTTTTTGTTTGTTTTAGATTTGTTGTTGTTTGTGTTATTGTGTGTAGATTTCCCCACTTTTTTGGTGTTTGCTAAAGTGGAATTTTCTAATGTCTATGGTTTTTTGAGCATAGTAATCTTCATTACATTGGAGTTTTCCTTCCATTAATTTCTGTAAGGCTGGATTTGTGGATATGTATTGCTTAAATCTGGTTTTGTCATGGAATATCTTGTTTTCTCCATCTGTAGTGATTGAAAACTTTGCTGGATACAGTAGTCTGGGCTGACATCCATGCTTCCTTAGAGTTTGTAGAACATCTATCCATGATCTTCTGGCTTTCAAAGTTTCCATTGAGAAATTGGGTATAATTCAGATAGCTCTGCCTTTGTGTGTTACTTGGCCTTTTTCTTTTGCTGCTCTTAATGTTTTTTTTTATTATTATTCTGTAAGTTTGGTGTTTTATTATGTGGTGAGGGGACTTCTTTTTGTGGTCCAATCTATTTGGTGTTCTGTAAGATTCTTGTACTTTCATAGGCATATCCTTCTTTAGGTTGGGGAAGTTTTCCTCAATGATTTTGTTGAATAATTTTTCTGTACCTTTGAGCTGAATTTCTTCGCCTTCATCTATACCTATTATTCTTAGGTTTGGTCTATTCACACTGTCCCATATTTCCTGGATTTTTGTGTTAGGGGTTTGTTGGACTTGAGATTTTCTCTTGTATTCTATTGGTTATGCTTACATCAGTGATTCCTAATCGTTTACCCAGCTTTTCTATTTCCAGCATCCCCTCATTCTGAGTTTTCTTTATTGTTTCTAATTGTGCTTTCAAACTGTGAATTGTGAACTGTTTGAATTGTTTCCTTCACTTGTTTGTTTTTGTTTTTTGTTTTTTGTTTTTTTTTTTGGTTTTCTTTGGATTTAAGGGATTTGTTTATTTCTTGAATTTTTTTTTTGGTTTGTCTTTTCCTCCATTTCATGTAATTTTTGCTTGTTTTTCTCTTATATTTCTTTAAGAGATTTTCTTGTTTCCTCTTTAATGGTCTCTATCATCTTCATAAGATAATTTTTAAGGACTCTCTCATCTTCATCTTCTACATTGGGCATTTTAGTTCTTGCTTGTGTGGAGTCCCTAGATTCTGGTGGTGTCATATTGGTCTTTCTGTTGTTGAGTGTGTTCTTACTCTGTCTTCTTCCCATCTCTTCTTCCAGTGGGTGCTGGTGGGTTCTCTCCCTCTCTCAGTTGGCAGGTGGAGGGCTCAGGTTCTGGCGGCAGCTGTGGAAGATGGCTGTGGGTGGAGAAGGGTGAGGTGTGTCAGGACTCAGGGTGGGCTTTCTGGTCTAAGCAGGCCCACTTTTGTCCAGGTGGGCTCAGGTAGAAGTGAGCAGGGAATTGATGGGGGGCGTTGGGGAGCAGAACAGTGCCCAGACTCACCTGAGTGTCAGGCACCCGCTGGAGGACAGAGGGCAGAGTGTAGACAGGGGTGAGGTGTGTCCAGACTCAGGGTGGGCCTTCCAGTCTGGGCAGGTCCACTCTTGTCTATGGGGGTTCAGGCAGAAGCAAGCTGGGGTTGATGGGGGAGCTTTGGGAGCAGAGCAGTGCCCAGACTCACCTGAGGCTCGGGCGCCTGCCAGAGGACAAGGGGAAGTATAGACATGAGTGAGGTGTGTCCAGATTCTATTTATGCATTTCTTATGTCAGTTACATGTGGTTGATTTGTTTTAGCAGGACCCCTTTTGCTCCATCCTGTGTGGGTAAGTGACCTTCTGTGCACATATTATTAGCAGATAGAACACTTGTGCTATTTTACCAACATCATTAACACCACAAACTAAGAGGAAAATGTCACAGGGATCCAGCATAGTTATTTTATGAAGCATACTGTTATTGTGTCTTTGGGGTTTTATTATCATAGGACGACCACATGTTTGCTCATCTTTTATATTCACAGCATGTTGCCCTTTTTAATCAAAATTTTATAGTGTAATATAATCATGCCAATGTAACAGTGTCTGTTATGAAAAACTATTTACCAGTTTCTGTGACTCATTATCCCCCTCTAATTTGTAAAAGTAAGTTTAGACTAATATTTAAGGTGAAATGAATTGTTCACCTTAAAAGCAATATTTATACCATTTTCATTATTATTGAAAGAATTGTCAAGAGAAAATACATTCCTACTTAGGATAACCATGTGTGCCTGTAACCCAACCCCTGAGAGGTTAAGACAGAAGGATTACATCACTGAGGCTAACTTGTATTGCCTGGGAAGTTTCATATCAGACTGAGCCACATGGAGAAAGTAAAGTCTCAAGATATAGTGAAATAAGATAAAATACAGTATATGTGTTCCAAATTATTTATTCTGTATTCTAATGTATTTGAAAGTTAAGAAATCTGTATAAACACCAGGTTGTCACTTCCAATCAATTTGTGTTAACTATTCCATTTTCAAGCATTAGAGCATCCTCTAGCTACTTTAACCCAAAGGTTAAATTTTTTAAGAAACATTTATAATTATTAAATTCTGCTTTTTCCTTTAAACTATTTGCATATATGTTGTCATTTGGTAATGAGAAGGCTTATTATCTGGGTAACTTTATAACCATATTGTCTTCTGGCACCTAATAGTATGTCATTTTTAATTATTACTGATTCTTGAAAAAATATACTGTGAGTGAATAACTAAAGAATGAAAAGGACTTGAGAATTTGCAAGCACAAACTTGTTTCATTCACTTACAATTTGAATTGACTTTTTCAGTTCTTTTTATTATTTTATTATTTGTAGTGGGATATTTGTTCACTGTTTGAAGATATTGCTGTGATTGCTTTTAAGAAAAGCTGAACAGCCAATAGCTAGACAGGAAGTATAGCCAGGACTTTGGGGTATAGAGGAAGTAGAAGGAGGTAATGGAGTCACAGCAAAGAGACATGAGGAGACATGAAGGAAGCAGGATGGGTGGTATGAGACAGGGCATAAATTAATAGAGTTTTATTATTTTTAAATTATACGAGCTAGTTAGGAACCAGTGTAAGCTGTAGGCTGAACTTTCATAATTATTAATAAATCTCTGTATCATTATATGGAGCTGCCTTATGGATCAAAGAAAGATCCATTACAATTATTTCTTTTATCTTTAATATTGTAATATATTTATACCACCCCACTTCCCTATCCTCACTTCAAACCCTCCCATATAAGTATTTCAAATTCATGACCTCCTTTCCCTATAATTGTTATTACATATATGGATGTGCATGTATATACATAAATATTCCTAAATAAACCTATTTTATATTTAGGATTTATATTAGTTTGTATGTTACCTGTATGTATTTTTTTCACGGATGACCACTTGATATTGGGTAACCAATTAGTGTTATTTTCCTTGAGGAAGACTTCTTTACACACTCAATATTACTTAGTTCCCTGTATAAAGATAGGGCCTAGTCCTACTTGCTTTTCTTCTTCACTTTGACCAATCTTAAAATATCACAAACTGTGATATTTTAAGAGTCAACATTTCATTCCTAGTGAAATGCTTGAGACAACAACTCTAAGTCATGGGGAAAGAGAAAGGAAGAAAAGATATGATTTGCAAGGAAAACAATGCTACTGTCCTAACAATGCCCAGGGTGACTACAATACCATCTGGCACCAAGTATTCTTTTATGAAAGGAATACTGGGGCAAAGAGAATCCACTTCCTATATAATATGTAATTCATGTGACTCCATTTAGTAGAATTTGTTCCCTTTTCAATAATGTAAGTCAATGTAATATATATCAGCCAATAAATACTACACAATCTCACAATTGTATCTGTAGTTTTAGTTAAAACATATTTAGCATAAGAAGATAGTGTAAAGGAAATGTGACTGAAAATTTGTTAAGTTTTGATAATTAGTAGAGAGCCTCCTACCACAGTCTAATAATGTGGGAATTCAGATCATAATTGCTTTTTTTTTCTCTCAGGACAATAATTGTCTCCTTCACAATCCCCAAATCTACCATTGCTTCTTAAAGCCAACACAGAATAGGTGACATTGTGTTCAATAAATCTTTATTTTTATGAACCAATGGACAAACATATTTGGCTTTCTGGCAATACTGAGAAATTTACTGCACTAAAATAGAAAGCCAGATACATAAAATATAACTTTATGGAGAACATTGGTTTTGTTTGGATGCATGTTTCATCGATACTCAGGAGGTGTCCATTTCCAAACATAAAAATGAGAAAGTTAACACCCTTTATATATTCTCTTAGACTGAAGTCTGAGATGTATCAAATATATGTCATTATAAAAACAATATTCTATGAACTAGTAATATTATAGACTACAACTATTCAAACTTCACAATTATCCACTGTTAATATCCTCTAAAATATTTCCTATTTATACATGAATGTATAACTATGTGCAAACAAGTAGAAAAATTCCAATAAACACCCAGAAGGAAAAGTTCTCAGGGTACCTATTTTATAGAGTGATTAAAGAAAGATAATTATAATTCTATTTTTCTTGGGTTTGGTTTCTTTCTTCTTTTAGCTATACTTTCATATTTTACTGAAATCTACATTGCTAGTTAAATTACCCATATTTACTATCTTTAAACCTTTCCCACTAATAAAAAAAGATAAAGTTTTATCAGATCACTAGAAAAATGAGAAACACAGATGTTATTAATGACATATCCTTGAAAATCAGACAAATATTTGTACTTAATTTTCAAAAAGAAAAATAATACATCTGGTATGATTTTTCACATTTGGCATGCTGAGTGAAGTGAGGAAAGAACACTATATGACCATATATTTCCCACCCACACTCTTCTACATTCATGTTTGTTCTCATCTGTGGGTGTCCAATATGCAGCAAATATCATGAGCCTTTCATAGTCAAAAGCCCTTGAATGCATCTAAACACAAATAAGATGCCTGGTTGATAAGGTGTGAGGGCAAGTGGCTTTAGAGATACTTCTCAAATTATGAGTCATGGAGAATTGAGTGTGCATATCCATATGCTCTTGTACTTTCCCCCCTTACACATACAGCTAGAATTCCTTCAATGGAATTAAATGCTAACATTGGGTTACCTAATTAATAATAAGAATTTAATATTTTTTCTTATATTTCCAATCTTTTCTAACTTTCTTACTCTTAGGCAGGTTCCTCTGCCTTCCATGGCCTTAAGAAAATATTACATGTTTTGGAGCCAATTTAACTCATCAGGATAATGGAAAATGGGTATTACAAGGAAAAATGATCAGACATTCCTGGACAGTAGTCTTTGTGCTTTGATACTGTATCATTTAATGCCATTTTGTAAAGTTTACTTCAGAACTAACACTCCATAAATCCAGAGATATTAATAACAAAACTCTTTTTGAGCTGACTCTCTGCCAGACAATTTGCAAGGCAATCATGTTGTGGTGTTTCCTGCCCATTTCCACAGCCACATTTGAGGCCCCAAATAAACACACAGATGCTGTATTAGTTATAATACTGGTGGTTGTTGACTTAGGCTTCTTATTGGCAAGCTCTGTCTTAATTATTAAGCCACCTCTATTAATCTAAGTATTTCCATGTGATCTTATCTTACCAGAGGGAGAGTCCAGACCTGTTACCCCTCTCACATCCTACATGATGACTGACTCTCTGCCTACACTTCCTAGAATCTTCCTTGTCTCCTAGCCTCACCTATCATCCTGCCTCATTGGCCACAGTGCTTTATTCATCAATCAATAAGAGAAACATGTGTACAGAAGACATCCCCATCATCATGTCTTTTGTGTCTGAATAAAAGAAAGGTTTTAACTTTAACACAGTCAAATAATATTTAACAAAACAGTTATCAAGTAAGAACTATAGTTACAATATTTAGTCCATTAACATTTAGCAAGATTAAAAAATATCCCATCATCCATCCTAACTTTGTTAGTGTAAAGTCTTATATGTAACTTATATTTAATCCTAAGGAAAACTATAACCATAACTATCTGTCTTCAACTCCATCAAAGACCACACAAGGATATTATAAAACTCTAGAAATGACAGAGACTTGTCACTAAGAGACTTTTCGCTTGGATAGTGCATCATTTAATGCCATTTGGTAAAGTTTACTTCAGCAGTAATACTCCATAAATACAGGGTTACTAAGAACAAAACTCTTTTTGAGATAACTCTCTGCCAGACATTTTGCAATGCCATCACCTTGCTTAATCTTTCCAATAATTTTCTGAATGAGTTACTATTATTAAACCTAATTAAGTAGAATCTGAAGAAAAACAAAGAAGTGAAATAAACTGGAGTGGTGGACAAAAGACTGGAAGTAATACACTAAACAAAAGGTAAAATAAACTCCTCACTCTAACATCTGCTAGCAGAGCAGTGATTTAAACTTCAGATGAAATGATTAGCTGTTAGGTTCCCAACACAGCTCTGTGGAGCATATAACAAGAAAAAGTTTGGGAGTTCAATAGATATTACTCAATGATTTTTTTCCAGGGATTTTAAAATTAGGATTGTGTTAGTTACCTTTCTCTTACTGTGACAAAAATCAATATAAGGAAGAAAGGATTTATTAGGTCTCACAGTTTGAGGGTGCAGTTCATCATGGTAGATTCTGTAGCATGATACAGAAGTTGTATTATAGAAGATGTGAGAGCAAGTGTATGGAATGGCTGGTTGCATTGCATCTGGAGTCAGGAAGCAGACAACAGTGAATGCTGGTGCTCATCATTTAATTTCCTTTTTATTCAGTCATGGAATCCAAGTGATGGGTTGGTACTACCCACATAATTAATGCTTTTTCCCCCAGAATGGCATGATAACCCTAAGGTGCAATAGTGGCAGTCTTGTCTTGGCAGCAACCAACAACTATATAATTGGACTCAAGTCTTTCTCAATAGGAGGAAAACCATGCCTGGTACTGGAAACCTAGCCAGCTGCCTGTGGTTAGGTCATGAATCTTAGAGGAATAAACTACTAACTCACTTTACTAAATCAGCCTAATTACTAACTACATTATAAAAATTTATTCTTATATTCACATGTAAGCATAACTCTAAACCTCCATCAAAGAAGATTCTCTGTGCAATAGGTGAAGACCATTACAGAAAACAAAAATTGAACAATTGGTCAAAATTTACAGAATAACTTATCCTATGGTGCCCATCCTCAATTACTACATCTACAACACAAATGCTTCACCTAAAGCTCAGAGGAAATCACAAAAGGAGAGGAAAGATAGTAAGAGCCAGAGGATTGGGAAATCTGTTCTGATGTTGTGTATATTGGAATTGTCAGAGAAGCTTCGCCCATGAAGCCTTAGCATATGGCTGTCTAAACAAGACCTGAAGAAGCACAATACCAACATACATGTTAATATGAGATGAAAAAATTTCAAAGGAATTCATACCTAGACAAAGAACTATATTGAACTAAGGAATGCTGAGAGAGAAATAGAGTTCCACAAATTTAAGATCTCTAATTGGTTATCCAATACCAACTGATCAGCCATGAATTTAAATATTTATATGAAATATAGTCATAATTTCATATATATTCCAAAGATATATAGAACTCTAAATAGACTGCATAAGTTTTATTTATATATGTTTGCACATCTATCAACATATAATCATAATATATACACATATATGCATATATATGAATTAGAGGGATAGAGAACAGATATTTGAAAGTGAGCAGTGGGGGGTACACAGGAAGTATTGAAGGGAGGAATAATAAGAAAAAATTATGTAATTATATTTTAATTTAAAAGTTTCTTTAAAGAGAAAAAACAGAATGACCTTCCTAGCTCAATTAAACCTTTCTGAAAAGACCCTTGGAAGTTACTGAGTTTAAATTCAGTCTAGCTGGTGAGGATTGATTCTTAAAGATAGATGATGATGTTAATTTGATGATTGTGTGTTAATAGTAGTTAATTTATTAACTACTATAAGTAAATAGTAGTTAATTTATTACTGTGGTGTTTGCAAAACACCACAGACAATTTTCCCATATTCTAGATAGTATAATCCACATTCTAAAGCAGTAGAAATTAACAGTTTTAGTAATAAGTCAAAAATTGTGAACATAGGTAAGTGGTATCATATACATTTGAGAACATTTTTTACCTATCAATAACTACTGCTACTTTAAAGGTGCATTTCCCTCTTTATTTATGTTGAAGAATGAAATTATTGTAAACAAATATACTCTTCATACCCATAGCCCACTAGAATCTATGACATGTGTTACACAAACTTAAATGCATTTAAAGTACCTGATTTGAACTACATTTGAGCAAAATCTTTTCACAAAAGCTGGTTTTTACTAAAATTTAAAATATCTACATTTTTATGTACTGTGCTGAAAGAGCATGTCTGAATCAGTGAATAGATACACTTTCCACCACCATCTGCAAGTGGAATATGGGACTACACTATCTTATTGATCAAGATGCCTGCTCATTCGATGATATCAGGAAACTGGGCAAGGGAACTAGCTTTGGGACTGTTTTGTTTCAGAGTGAGCCTGATTATATTTGATGGCATTTTTTCCTAACCTATTTTCTCAAGTTTTAAGACCATCAATAATATCATCTTGCTTTGCCATTTTTAGAACACTTTGGTAGTTCTAAATTTACTATAAATACCTCCTAAAATGTGGGCCTCATAGAGCTTTAGCAGGCAGTATAGGGGTGCCAAAGTGAAAGAATATAAAAGATGTCAAGAGCTTTGTTGTTTGCCAAAGCATCCTTTGAAACAATGGGTACATTATGCAGTTTAATTATATAGAATGTCAGTTTATCTGCTCAGCCACTGTGACATAGAAATAAAGTGTAGACACACTTCCCTTTCATCAGATCTCCTGCTGTCTACTCATTCATAAACTTGGGTGTTCCCAATCCTTATACATATTGAAAAGTAATAGTCTCAGAAGCTGTTGTTTATTCCCAATGTATGTGTGCCACTACTGCATCCTTAGGCTTATGTGGTAAACAAATCTTCTCCAGAGAAGACCACACCCATTGGCCATCCAATATCAAATGGTCATTCCTGAAACACACACACATACACTCACACAGACACACACACACACACACACACACACACGTGTGTGTGTGTGTGTGTGTGTGTGTGTGTGTGTCTGTGTGAGTGTATTACTATATGGACTGAGAGGTTGTATTTATATTACATCCACATACATGAATACATAAGTGAAACAATAATTAAAGAAGGCCCCAACAACTTTCTTTTAAACTCATGGGGGAATAAAAGGGAGAGTTTGGAAGGAGTAAAGGGTAGGGGGGAAATAATGTTGTTATATTATAATCTCAAAAATGTTAAATACATATGTATTTTAAAAGAATACAATCACTCTGAAAAGATAAGATTTGAACCTGCTAGATGTCCCAGCAGGCAGGGACAAGCATGATGATTTGCATCCCATCCTTAAATCCCACAAAGTGGTACGAAAGAACTGACCCCCCAGAATTGTCCTCTACTGTCACATGTTCACCTTTCCATGTATACACCTGAATACACACACAAAAATTAATAAAATAAAAATAAGACTGCATTCAGTTAACTCATGGGAAAGTATTCAAATCCAAACCTCTGTCTCAACAAGATGATTTGTTTCCTGACCCTCTGCCTTCTACTCCCAGAATGAAAACTTCATGTCCCTTGAAGGAATTTCATACACCAGTAGCCAGCTGTCATAGGGAATAAGGTATCTTTCATAAACTCCTGTATAAACATAGTCTGGCCTCACTAATGGGCAAAGAAAGTTTGAAGGGACATAAGAAGGCATATTATAATCACTGGCTACAGTCAGTATTACCTGATGGCTTGCATTTTAAATATGCACCAACTGGGACCCATTCTCAATGCAGACAGGTAGCATGGACTCTGCTGCAGTAACAGAAGCTACACAGTATCTGCGTCCCTTTCCTTTTCTGAACAAGTTTATCAAAACCTGGCAGGACATCAGCCCCAATTGAATAAACAAAACTAAGATCAGTGTCTTTTCCTCAGGGTGTTCTGTCTTTGCCACAGGAAGCTGTCAAGCTGACACATTTCTTCACAGTGCTGATAACCCAGCAACTTTGCTCAGCATCTCTGCTGCTCAGGGAAAAGATTATTTGATACAGTGTCTTGCTTCTTGTTTTCACTCTTGGTCTGGAAAAAGCATCCTTAGATAGCCTACCCTTGTTATCTCTCTTGACCACTCCTTGGGGGATGCCCACTATCTGAAGCCTTGGCTGTAGGTTTTTTTTTTTAATGGTACACCCCACCTGCGAGGCAGTCCCTGTTGATTCTTTTTTCAAGCAGGAAGCTTTGCCTCTATAATTGCCTCAGGGGGAACTAAAGCCCCAAAAGGAAAAGAGACAGCACTTTGATCCTAAATGATTCTACTGGGAAGTTTAAACATAATCTCCTCATTGAGAATTTCATTATATTGTACCTTGCTCCCTCCAAGGGAAGATGCAAGACCCAGCTGATATGGTACCTCTCTGAAGTCCCTGACCTCTAAACTGCTGCTAGGTTGCTCTTCTCCAAGGTTCTAAACTCCCACTCATTGTTGCTCTTATCTTCCTGGATTTTAATTTTCTGATTATCTGTCCTGTTGAATTGTAAGGTCTTGAGTCAAGGACTGTGTCCAAGTAAGATTCCCCTAGTTTCTAACTCTGTTCATCAGAGAGCAATTTCATTTAAAGAAAAGAATGAAGATTATGTTTCTATCACCCAGAAGAATTCTGAAGGAAAGTCAGGTGAGAGTAAGTGAGATCAGTTCATCCTCTTCTTGACATTAATAACTTCAAGTCATTTCTGGATCCATTTTGAAACCTCAATGATATCAAAGAATATTTTAATTGAAGCAAGGTTTTTAAACTAAATCTAGATTAGAGGATTTCTTATTCCCTTTAAGCTCTTTCTTCTTGCAAATAGTATATTACTTCTAGATGCAACCATGACCCAGAAATAAAGAGTACAATATTATAGTGTTTATCTTTGGTTTGCCTATAATCATGAATAATTTGTAAACATAAATAATTTTAAAACCCAAATATAGGTTGAAGATAGAAATGAATGAAAAAGAACCTGCATCTTAGAGAATTTTCTTTCTTATGCTTAAAATTAAACAGGGTACCTAACTAGATTTATCAGATACCAACTGAGGAAGGCATATATAATGGCAAGTGTGAAAACTATGGGTCACATGTTAGAGTATGAGCACTGCTTCCAGTTGCAGCTCTTGACTGTTCCTTGTAGAGTAATGAGAACTCAGAAGCTACCTATAGATAATAAGCTTAGAACAAAAATCAAGCATTGCTAGCTTTGCAAGAAAATTCATCACGGAACAAGGCACTGAATGAGTGATGGTAATGAACTCTCTGAGGTAAGTAATGGTCAATGGGGAGGGAAGGAAGATCCAATTGCAGCCAGAAATAGAGATCTAAAGAAACACTAGAAGTTGATCTTCTTAACTGTCAAAGACGGTTGAGTTTCATAGTTGCAGGAAAAATTAACTCCTAACATCCATGACTGCCTAGCTCTGAAGCTGCTAGTGGCCAAAGCCCCTGGGGTTCTCCAGAAAGGAAAGCATATAGCATGATGAGGAGCCAGGATCACAAGCAAGTAGACCCTAAAAGTAAGCTGCAGATCCACTTTCCTTCTATTCAATTTTCAGTTTGAAAAATGAAGTAGTTTAAATAAATACACTACCGATAGGTCATGCAATGCACTTAACAAAGTATGCATGCAATACAAAAATCTACCAAAATAAAGGAGGAAGTTTATTTCAATCAGTAATTCTACATGTTTCTTGAAAGGTGTACAGTTGGTCATTTTTGAAGAGGAGTTTTCTGGGAAAGCTATAGAAAGGCTAATCATCAGAAAATGATTAAACTTCTTGAGCTACAATGTTAAAATGATCAGGTTTAATACCACCTCCCAAAAGGAAAAACATAGACATAACTTCAAGAAAAGGTTGGACTCATTTTAAACATTTCTTGGGAGAGAAATTAATTCATAATCTTTGAAATATAAGATCATAAAAGATACGATTATATAAAGTTACTAAAACATTGGTTTGATTCATCACATTTTAATCATTCACATTTAATTTTTTAGGATTAAGTGATTGCCAGCTCTAAAATTAGAGTATTCTTCCTCAACTGTCTATTTTTTTATAATCCCCATTTTTAATTTTACCAGGACTTCTATTTTCAAAATTCATGATTGTATATGGACATGTCAATCCAAGTGGCTAAACAGATGTTCAAACTCAAAACCCCAAAAGTGGTCTCAAAAACTTAGCTAATATTTGCTTGCACAATTTTAGCCTAATACTTTATTTGAGGAACTATGCTCCATGGACTTTTGATTATGTATAAGAATCACTGGTCTGTATTTCAACAAAATTGTGGGTGTCCAAAGATAAGTCTGTCACCTCAAAGCTATGGACAGTTGAGCACATTGATTAATCTCAATAATCAATATTTTCTTTCCCTTTCTACAAGGTAGAAACAATAATGTATCTATGTATCTGTTTTAGTCTACTTTTTCCTTGTTGTTTCCATAAAACTAACAAGAAACCACTTAGAGAAGAATGCATTCTATCTCCCAGTTTCAGAGCAAGGAATGTATGGTAATTGGCCCAGCTTCTATCCTGAGTGATGTGTTCTTGTCATCGCTTTGTCCACCTCTCCAAGGACCAGGAGGGAAGAACTGAACTTAATAGAATGGGCTATAACCTATAAGTCCTCCCTTCATGGCTTTTCTGTGAGCTTGGTTCCACAATTCCTCCCCAAAATTTGGATATCAGGTGTTCAAACATAGGAGCCTGTGGCAGTCATTTCACATTCAAATATTAGCAAGCCTTCTTCTGGTTTATGAGAAATGTGAATGACACAATTCCGGACCACGCTGGTGAAGCACACAGAAACAGCTGACCTGAACATCTGGGAACTCTTGCTTCCCAGTCTGATAGCTGGAATACCAGCATGGGACTGATTCAGACCCATGGAACATGGGTTTCTGTGAGGAAACGTCAGAAATCTATGGGACCTCCTATAGAAGCCCAGTATTTATCCCTAGCATAAGTGTGGACTTTGGGAGCCCAGTCCATATAGAGGAATACCCCCTGAGCCAAGATACACAGGGGTGGGCCTAGGCCCTATCCCAATGGAAACGAAAGACTCTGATGACAACCTATGGAAGGCCTCACCATCCAGGGGGAGCTGAAAAGATATGTGACAGATAAGGTTTATTTGGGGTGGGACGGGTAGGGGAGGACGGGTGGGAGAAGGGAAATGGGATTGTCATGTAAAACAATACTGTTTCTAATACAAATAAAAATGTTGGAAAAAAAATTTATGTATATCTAGCACAGAGCATAATGATTAATAATAGTATCCAAACCAACATCTATGTCTTTATTATTTTAATAGTAGTATTTTAAAACTCATTTTATTTATTTATTCATATGCACACATATTTTTCTGTGAATATAGACACATATGTATACCTGTGCAGGCTCTCCCAAGACCAGAGGATGGTGTCAATTATTCTCCTTTATTCCTCATCACCTACTCCTTCAAAGGAGACTCTCTTCCTAGACCTAGGGCCTGAATTTCCTCCACTGGGCTTATTTCGCAGGCCCCACTGAGCCACCTATCTATACCTCAGTTGAAGTTTGGGGTCATATGCATACTCTCAATGCCCTGATTATTATTACATGAGTTCTAGAATCTAAATTCCAGTCTTCATGATTACACAGCAAGCACTACTTACCACTGAACCATCTCTTCATTCTTTTTTTTTTTCTTTAGTATGACAGACAACTTGATTGTCTCAATCTAACTTTCTAGAACATATATTGTAAAGTACAACCCAGTGCTACTGAGACATTGGAGTCTCAGAAAACTATGATCTCAAACCCTCTACACGTTGTACCTGATTATTTTTTTCCAGTTGGATATGTTTGACCAACATTACAAGAACTAGTAATAGGTTCCACTGCAAAAGTGCTTTTAATTTTAGGAATCTCATTGATACATTCTCAGCTGAGAAACATTTATTTGCCTGTGGGAATCTCTCCTTTTGACTTCTCTTTTATTCTGTGGTCCAAAATCATGGCCTGTCATACATTGTGTCCTATTGTGTCCTTTCTAAATCATGGCCGATCACGTTGTGTCCTTTTTTCACAATCTCCAAGACAGTCTCCCTTCTAAACATTAATATGTTCAAAGAAGAATGATCTCAGCCCTTCACACCATCACTATCACCATCATCTTCCTTAATATAAGGATGACAATGAAGAAAACATTTACTGTATTTAGTATTTAAGCTTTTCTTTTAATATACCTATACATTTATTAAGTTAATAACAGACCTTATTGGTTGTTCCCAGGGCTATTACATCATCTCCTTTTTAAAGTATGCAAAAGGAGGTAGAGAAGATTTTGATTACTGGCCCCAGACATCCCACAGCAAAGATAAATAAAGACATGATTCATTCCATAACCGAATTCCTTAATGCCAAGGTGAATACTACAAGAACTTGAATGTTTAATAAACAATGAGTATGCAATACCTAAGGTATTTTTAAAGATATAAACAATATTTCTAAAGGATGTTTTAGGGAATACATAAACAATGGAGCCCCATAGAATCTCAAAACTTGTATGAAAAAAGAAAAAAATCTCAGACTAGGTGTATGGCTTGGAGAGTGAATTGCTTGCCATACAAGCATAAGAAATTGAATAGAGCCCAGGAACTCAAATAAAAAAGACAGAAGGAGCTCAAAATATTTGCAGTCTTGACACTAGGAATTGAAGAAATGAAGGTCCTGGTATCTCATTAGCAGCAAATTTACATAATATCCCAAACTTCAGCGTCAGCATCTTAGTTACTCAAAAAGGAGGATGACTGATGAAAACACCCCGGCATCCCCTTCAAACAGGCATATCTATGTGCATGAGCTAATTCACATGCAAACACACATATCCACGTATGTTGCACCATATACACAGCCACATGGGACACACAGAGGGAAGAAGAAAAAGCATGGTGTATATGCAGAGAATAACTATCAGAGTTATACTGAAATGTAAAATTCAGTGACCACCCAAGAATCTGGACAGTGTGACATTTCAGAATATTTTTCTTGGGCTGTTGGGATAGCCACATGGATAAGGATATGATGGGGAATGTACTTCTGTGTATGTTCATCTTATTGTTAGTTGAATAAAGTACTTTTTGGCCCATGAGGCAGCAAGTTAGACAGGACTAGGAGTCAAGGAGGTTTCTGGGAAATGTAGTAAAGAAGTGGTGACCCAGGCAGGAAGTGACATAGCAGGGAGACTCTTATTTAAGCAAGTACAAGCAGGAAGTGGTTCCTTCTCCTCTTCGCTCTTCCTCCTACTCTCTGCTCAGAGCCACCATGTGATCCCGGGCATGAGGAAGCCAACAGAAGGTACCTGATAAGATAAATCTTATAAAGTATATAAATTTATGATAATTAAGACTGAGCTAGCAGATGAGAAATCCTAGTCATTGGCCAAGCAGCATTTGTACCTAATATAAATCTCTATTATTTTGTCCATCCACATGGCAGGCAGAACTCAAGTGGGTGGCAGAAAGATTTATCTTAACAAGGATGCCTGAAGGCAAGTTTAATGACCTAGGATTGATGCTCAGTACCCACATTAAAGTTGAAGGAGCAAACTACACCAAGTTGTCTGCTCACCCCACATATGCATATTGCATATATATACAAACATGATGTACACAATAAATTAAGTAAAAACTTAGTTTCTTAAAGCATAAGTCTTTAAATGACTCACAATTAAAATTTGTCTTTATGTGTGATGTTTTGTGGTTTATTACCCATTACTTAAATATCATAGATGTCATAAGAAGACTGTATGTATTCTAACCAGGAGCATGATAGGAATTTGTATTTGGGTTGTTTCCTTCAGTAGCCAATACAATGTTTAATATAGAAGAGCAAGAGAGAAATCTAGGAGAAAAATCTAACATGATGAACCCAGTGGAGGTTCTTTCAAATATATCCAAGCTTTGGATTAGAGAGATGTCTCAATAAATAAGAATACATACTGCTCTTCTAGGGGGTCCTGATTTTGGTTTCCAAAATCTGCATCAGGAAGTTCACAGGACAGGTTGCAACTGGCTGTAAACTTAGCTCTAGGAGATCTGACACCACAGTCTGACTTCTATGAGCACCCAAACCCACACTATTCCATACATACATCCAGATCTACATATACATGCAGACAAACATAGACATAATCTAAATTGAAAAAATTAAACTGCCTATGGCATTTGATCCAAAATTATATTATATATACATATATTATTGAATTAAATGCATTTTAATTGTGTTTATGGGATATATATCTTGCATATTTTAAATAAGACATTATGTTGCTACATATTAAGATGAAGTAAAGTTTCCAAAACCCATTAAGAAGATTCTAAAATTAATTCAACCAAAACTGAAAGGTTAAAACTGAAAGAAAACAAAGCCCTTAAATTTCTGACAATTTGTGTTGTATTTTTCACCAGTCCTGGAGATAAAAATGATCATCCCAAAGTCACTTTGTTTTTATTAGACCTGAATCTGAATTAAATATTACTACCTCACACTAAAGGAAAATAATTTTAAAAAGCTCATAATAATATCATAGTAAATGTATTCCTACATATTTTTCTATTTCCTAGAATTACTGAGGCAAATCATGATTATGTTAATCCTGAAAAACCTCAATACTTTGTTCAAGGTCAGATCTCAGATAAGAAGATGGCCTTGAAACACATCTTGCCAGGTTGAGAAAGTTTACTGTGTGGCCACCTGTGTGTGTGTGGGGGGGGTTCATGCACAGGCACTTGAATTTTCATGTCCCATGACTGACATGTTATCTTCCCTTGTTCAATTCTCAAATAAAATATTGATAGATAAGTTGGACTGACTCAGTGAATGTGTTCAAATTCCTATTACTAAATTAATTACTTCCTTTAAAATTACATTTGAATATCATTTTTTTCTGCATTGAGTAAAAGTGACAAGAGATGTGTTCATAGATTTTCCAAACTGCAGAATGAATTTTCATCTTGTAGTAGTGACAAATTTAAACCATTTCCTCTTCTAGCACCAGAAATAAATCAGTGATGTTGGATTGAACATAAAAATAGAAAAGTGTCTACATCTGTATCATTTCAGTATTCCACAACTGAATTTCAGTTCAAGATTGAATTCATCAGTGTTGCTCTTAGCACAGAGACTCAGAAGACAGAAATAATAGTGACAAAATATATGAATCTTATGTGAGCATGCATGTGTGTACATGCTTGCGATTGAATAATTGCATGTGTGCTCCATATAAACATGCACATTTGTATGTTTGCATATGTGTATGCATTTATACATCTACACTTATGTGTGTGTTTATTATTTGTGAGGAACAATGGGCATAAAAATGAGAATATCAATGACAAGTGAAATGTTCCCTTGTATGAAGTTGTCAAGATTGGAAAGTCTGGAAATAGAAATTTTAGTATTGCTTCTCTAGCAGGATACAAAGTGATCTTGAATTAGTTAGAAACCACTCCAGATCAGTTTCAAACACTTTCCTTTTTAAATACGATTTTTATGTTTATTCATACATCTGTATGTATGTCACTCATGCAGGTGCCTGAGTGGGCCAGCATAAGAGTGTTGGATTCCTTGGAACTGGAGTAATGGGCAGTTTCTTGCTCCCTGCAGTGGGTTCTGGGAACCAAGTTCAGGTTTAATGGAAGAACAAGAACAAGACATGCTAAGAACCAATGAACCACTTTCCCTGCACTGCCCCCAACTAGAAAGTAGGGACTGACTACCTCTTTAATTACATTTGTTTATTTATTTATTATTTAATGTCGCAACTGCAGTTTCACCTCCATTCTCTGCTCCCATTCCTGACCACTACCTCTTCTCTGTCCCCCAATATGCTCCTCCACTGTTTCAGTTCAGAAAGAAGCAGACCTCTCATAGGTGTCATATTAAGTTGTAGTAAGACTAAGTTCTTCCTCTTTTATTAAGGCTGAAAGTGGCAACCCATTATGAATAGGCGTTTGAGCTGACTCTAATGTCCCAACCTGAGTACTGTTTGTTTCAGCGAATATAGTGCAGAAGGAACAATCTGCATGACATGAAAAAGTAAGTAAATTAAGTGAACTGACAGGTTATTAAACTAGTCAACCTTAAAAATTGTCAATTATTGGATAAAGGAGAAAAACTTTGCTAGTCATTTTCCTTATTTCATCTTTTATACCCAATTTTCATCAATGAGTTTTTTTGTTGTTGTTGTTTTTTGTTTTTTGTTTTTTGTTTTTCAAGACAAGGTTTCTCTGTGTAGCTTTGGAGCCTATCCTGGCACTTGCTCTGGAGACCAGGCTGGCTTCGAACTCACAGACATCCACCTGCCTCTGCCTCCTGAGTGCTGGGATTAAAAGTGTGTACTGACAACTCCTGGCCATCAATGAGTTTTCATTGGTCTACACTTACAATATATTTATATATTATTTTTTTTACCAAAAGTCGTGAGATCAAAGAGGAGGACAGGATCTGGGGGAAAGCAAGGGGAAATAAGATACAGTGTTATATAGACATAAAGGGACAACTAGAGTGGGAGAATTAAATGGGGAAGGGGTGGGAGAGAAGATTAAAGGAAGGAATTCAAGGAGGGATAACTAACACTGAAGGGCTTTTGAAAAATCATATAGACATGTACTACTGTAAAAGTTTCCTATATATACATATGTGAAAGTAATATAAATGGAGCCATCCTATAATAATGGAAATAATACAACAAGTAGATATTTTATACCACTAATTTAAACTTCCAGTGACAGAAACTGGTCATATCTTATTGAGTCATTGGTCAAAGGGGGTACTGTGAATGACCCAAACATCACAGGCTGTTGCCAAGTCTATTGCTTGCTCTCCACAACCTGACCTTTTTGATGAAGACATCACTTACTCATAAAACACAAAGGAGTTGAGCTGTTGTCAAACAAGATGCTTCACCCCTACTAACTATCATTCATTGTCCTGAAAGGTGTTCTTCATATTACCAAAGGAGAAAGCTAATTTTCAGTATCACCACTCCAAACGCTGTGAACTATAGCAGTGACCTACCTGGAAGATATACTGGTGCAATATTCGAACCAGTTATGGGAATAATGAACCACCTTTTGGTGGTATTTAATGCCCATTTCATGAGATGGAATCCATACCTGATCCTGGGAAAGTGGTCAGGAAACTAAGATAAATTAGGACAAAGACATATAAGAAACCCTACTACTACTATTCTGTTAAAGGAATTTTCACAGAAAAAAATACAACTCTTCTAGTAATATACTATAAGATTGATATATATTGTTCAACCTTCTTCAGAAAATCTTATTCTTGTGGTAGGTGAAAATCAACACCAAAATCTACAACTGGACAATGTTCAGAGATTTTGAGACTTTAGAGCATTCAATCCTAAATGGTATTTCTTCATATTCTCCCCTGAAGACTCAGAGATCTATGGAGAAGAGAAGGAGTAACAATTATAAGGACCAGAGATGATAGATGACTCCAAGGAAACAGTGTCTCCCAGAGACAACAGGATTAGTGCACAAATAAAGTTACAGATGCTATGGCTGCATGTATAAGACCTGGACAGGTTCACATCAGCCAGGTTTTAGTACAAAGAAAGAACTGGACTAAGAATTTCATTTCAACCAAGAAGCTGTCTGCAATTGATAACTTCTAGGGAAGAGAAAATTTGTTCAATGCAGTGGAGTTTCTGTGAGTATATCAACCACAGTCCAGGGCAGCCCTGTACCCAGGAGTAGTTGGCGAACACAAAACAAACTCTCTGTTTTATATTTCATTTTGTGGGGTATTTTCAGATAGATGGATAGATAGATAGATAGATAGATAGATAGATAGATAGATAGATAGATAGATAGATATACAGACAGACAGACAGACAGACAGATAGATAGATATACACAGACAGACAATGCTGGGAGGGGTAAGAGATAGGAAGGATCTGGAAGCAGTCAAAGAGGGGAAAACATTAATAAAATAAACTGATAACTAGAGAAGTAATTGATTCAAAAATATAAGATAAATGAATAGGAATATAACACAGCAGTTAGTATGTAAAAGGTCTAGTGTTCACTTAACCGTATAATTAAATAAATAACATTTAAAAATAAAATAAGCCTATTAAGTCTCTATCAGTGAAAGAATGTTAAAGAGGAAATTTAGGTTATGATTTTCTTTTTTAAGTCACTGGATCTACAAATAAACCATCTTAGCATGTTTTTAGCATATTCTGAGAGGATAGAGATAGATTTAATCAACCATTTAAGCAAAATAGGCCTTATCAAATATCAGTTGTTTTGAAATCAAATCCCAATTTATTATTTTATGAAGCAACTCAATGGCACAATATTTGGCTTCAACTGATGGCTCAATATTATTGTTCGGAAGTTAATCATTCAGCCACATCTCTCCATTTAAAAAATGTTTTTAAAACACATTTTGTCTTTTCAACATACTAGCTGCATCATTTAATCTAAATGTAGTATAGCAGTGACTTTATCTTTTTTTAATGAATAATTGAAATGAGGATTCATCAATAATATAGAGTCCCCAGTGCTTAGTGACAAAGATACCAGGAATGTTTTTAATCCCTTGTCTAACCCGACTCATCAATCCCTATAACTATACAAAATGTCTGCCAGTATTACTGTGAGAAGAAAGGACAAGAAAACTGAGACACAAACATTTTTGTGATTTGCTTAATGTCAAAGAAAGTATAAATGGAACAGCCAAACTCTAAATACTGAGTTCTCAAATATGCTAATCATATATTGATATCAACATCAACAGAACCAAAAATGTCAAAAGAACAAACTTTAGAAAAAAATGAATCAGAAACTATGGAAACCAAAATGAAAATATTTAAATATTCTTGCTGTCACCAAACACCATTGTAGAGAATAGTCAAGGAATTTAGGAAGAAAATAAGTGTATTGTGTTCAAAATGTTTATTAAATTATAATGAAATGGATTGAGACTAAATTATCTTAAAAGGATTTTATAATTGTCTAGACATTAAGTACAGAAGGCTAAAGTAGAGATTTGTGCAAACACAAATGAAGAAATTTCTATGTGGCAACAGGTCACTGGGGCCATATCCAATATATTTATATATTGAGTCCTCTATCCAAGCCATCTTTGGGTTTCAATACTAGCCAAATAATGACATAATTTTCCCAACAACAAATAGTTCATAACCACTTTTTTACAGCTCACAAATGAACACAATAGCACAGCAAGGAAGTAGCTTGTTCAAATTTTAAGAACAATTACATGGTGATAATCAGATCTGTGAAGGTCTACATTTAAGATACTCTGTCATCCTGATGAAATGCCTTTGGATTTTTAAATGGGGTTCAAACCAGTGTTAACAAACATCAGGAGAAGTTGATGTTTTATACTGAGCTCCTGTAATAAGCATCAACATTCCAGAACATTTTATCTGCTGCATAACCAAACTGACACATAGAGAAGTAGAGAGACCCCTGGCCCCCGGAGATGAAGTTTCCCATTAAAGTCATAAAACTCCAGTCTTCTTGAAGGCATTCAAGAAGGAAATACTGTTTTAACTCATAAAAAGCATCACCCAACATAGAGATCTCTTTCAAGTTTCTATTTTCTTGTTCTTGAATTACAAAACCCACTGTTCTATCAATCCCAGTGAGTTTTAAGTCTGTTTTATGGATATATGTGATTGCTGGGGTTCATAAATCCCAAATATACAACAATTAGATTTATTGTTAGACCCATTGTGATTCTCCCTTTTGGCAGTAGTGATCTGTTGGCTGTTCTAACTTGCAGATGCTCTTGATGACTTAGATGCAACTGCTGACTTAGGGAATGTTGAAAAAGAAGTTCAATGACACCATGAGTTATTGGGCCATCATGTACTGAGTCAGTCTGTCCCTAATGGTCAACAGTAACTTGGCATGGATTTATGAGATTCCATTGATTCCCTTAACCTGACATTCCCTTGAGTTTTCTCTAGATATAGAGCACCATGCCAAAATAAAAGATGAATTGATAACCACTTAAAACACTAAAAGTAGTGCTTTTTCAGAGTAGTATTAGAATTTTCTTGATGGAAATGATCACTATTCTGAATAAATTTAGCATGAATATAACCCCTGCAAACAGAAAAATAGCAAAGGAAGAAAGGATTGTAACAATAAAATAATAAAGTTCTCCTTCCCTTCTTTATTTCTTTGAAGGTTCCTTTACTTCTCAAGGCACTTTGAATCAAATTTCTTTTACCTTGTCATTTTTGTATCCATATAACCAGGCCCCCTTCTGGTTGATGTTAGGAATTAAGTATTTCAATCTGAAAAGAAGAATTTTTAAAACAAAGATGACAGAAGAAGCAGTGTCATCTAGCAGAAAAGCCATAAATATTCTTCTTTTTAAAGAAGCTTCAGGGAAGTCCCCAGGTTCCATTTTGAGTAACTTGGCTACTTTATTCATGAAGTTGGCTGTCAATTTCCTCAAAGACTATCCTTTGTTTTCAGATCTTCAAAGAAGTCTCCTAATTCCCATTGTCAAGGGCATGGCAGAATCTGTGATCTGCAAGCAACCCAACTCATCAGCATTAATTATTGCTGACCCAGACTTGTAAACAAAAACAATTAGAAACTTCAAGCATCAGCCTCAGTGAGGCTGCCACCTATTTTTCTGGCTGTTCATTCCCAGTCTTTTCTCTCTGTTGAACTGTTGGCCTCCCAAGCTTCTCTGCTTCTGAGCACTTCTTTATATCTTGTGTTTTTCTTTCTCTCTGGGTGGGCACATCTGCTTCCTGGCTTTAGCTAAACTCTCTATTATAATGGATTCTAATTAAACATTTCAGCCATCATACACCTGTATTTCTGACTGCCACAAATGAAACTCAAACCACCATTTGGAAACAGCTTCATGCTGCTCTTCCTTCCGATTGATGTCTGCTACTTCCCTCCAGTTATTTTTTCTGATTCTTGGCCAATGTTGCCACATGACTTAACTGAAGTTTCTAAAAAACTTCAGGGATAATCCTGAGTGTAGGTGCTCCCTTCTTTCCACAGTAATCTAACTCATGCAGTCATCAAATCAACTCAACCTGGTCACAGAACTCTAGAAATTTTTTCCTCATCAGTTGACTATTACTAAATGTCAGCTTCTTCCAATGACTAACCTGAATGTTTCCTAGACATAATCAGTCTATCCCTAACCTCTCTAACCACACTCATACAAGTGTTATATCTTTTTACTAATTTTTATTTAAATTAAAAACAATCTTATTTTACATACCAATCCCAGTTCCCTCTCCTTCCTGTACTCCCTCGCCCCCCATCTCCCTATCCCACCCCCATCTACTCCTCAGGGAGGATGAGGCATCCCATGGTGGATCATCAATGTCTGTCACATCGTTTGGTGCAGGACCTAGGCCCTCCCCAGTGTGTCTGAGAGAGTATCCCCCCATAGGGAATGGGCTCCCAGAGCCCATTTGTGCACTAAATACTAGTTCCACTGTCAGCAGCTCCACAGACTGCCCAAGCCTCCCACGTTCAAGGGGCTTGGTTCAGTCTTATGCAGGTTCCCCAGCTGTCAGTCTGGAGTCTGTGAGCTCCCACTTGCTCAGGTTAGCAGTTTCTGTGGGTTTCCCCAGCATGGTCTTGACCCCTTTGCTCATCCCTCCTCCCTATCTACAACTGGATTCCAGGATTTGAGCTCAGTACTTAGCTGAGAATCTCTTTTTGCTTCCATCAGCTTCTGGATGAAAGCTCTATGATGACATTTAAGGTAGTCATCAATCTCATTATAGGGGAAGGGCATTTAAAGTATCCTCTCCACTGTTGCTCGGATTCTTAGTTGGGGTCATCCTTGTGGATTCCTGGAAATTTCCCTAGGAAGCAAGGCGGACCCGTAGAGAGACATACATGGACCCCCGAGAAGGAGGAAGGGACAAGATCTCCTGAATAAATCAGGAGCACGGGGTGTGGGGGAGGTAGTAGAAAGAGAAGGGGAGAGAGGGGGAGGGAGGAGAATATGAGGGATCAGGAAGGTTGAGTTGGAGGAAAAACAGAGAAGGAGAGCTAGCAAAGAGATACCTTGCTAGAGGGAGCCCGTATGGGCTTAACGAGAAACATGGCACTAGGGAAATTTCCAAGTGTTATCATTTAAACATCAAAATTTTCTGGGTAGGGCAGATGGATTTATTCTATAAACTACTTGACATAATTGAATGAGACCCCGAGTTCTATCTATAGAAGCCTTATTAGTAAAACCTGATGGTAAAGCAAGCATATCCCTGGTCAGCCAGCCTTGCTCACTTTGTGAATTACAGGCTAGTGAGAGACAGTGGTTCACAAAACAAGGTAAACAGATAGCTTTTGAGAGGACACTTAAGGTTGGCCCCTAGTCTCTCTCTGCACACGAGCATGCTTACACACAAGATAATAACAAATATTTTACCTCTTCATTTTCAAAATTGTATCGAGTAATCAAGTTTTCATTTGCAATGTTGAAAGTGGCTTTTGTTTAAAATGTCTGCTTCATGTTGATGTCAAACAACTTAAAGCAGTTTAGCTTCAGATTCAAGAGAATGGTTATGATATATAAATTAGACATGATCTTATGAATTTTATCCGTAAATTTTACAATTTTGACTAACTGAAAATTGTTTACTGCTTACTATAAATACCTTAACAGTCATTGGCATAGAACTTTGCTAGGTTTGGCTAAACCTCATTTCATTTTCTTCAAAATTTGGCTTGTTTTATGTTTTAGTAGTCACTTGCTATCCAGTAACCTGACAGAGATACACTGAACAAACATTCAAAACCTTGTTATGTAGCAGAGAAGAAACACAATTTAATATGAATCATTGCATATGTCTATGTGTCTTTTCCTACATGTTCACACACAGAAAACATGTAGTTTTTTGTCTCTTTCCAAAAATGTGGTTCATAATATCATGATCCATTGCATTAATTGGTTAAATATCTTTAAATTAGACTGTGCTTTGCTTCAGATTATATTACATTAATTTATCCTCGTTAACTTAAAGTTAACACATTTCCAAGCAAATAGTGAATCACAAATAAATGGTATTTTGGTTATGATAAATAAACACAAAATGGAAGACTTTTTTCTGTTTTTGCATCAGAAGCTCAAACTTACATGGTTACCTCACTGTGTTAACCAGCCCTATGTTATTTTAATGAAGGACATGACATGAAGTATTTAATGTCAGGGTACTTAAAAAAAAGAGAGAGGGTTGTTTGGGCTCATGATTCTGAAGGTTTTAGTTCATTTGCTTTGGGCCTCTAGGAAAGGCAGTGTATCATTGGAAGATGCTTATCATAGTGCAAACAACTCACATTGATCCAGAAAGCCAAAGGAAAATGAGAACCAGGGAAACAAATGTTTTTAAATGTCATGTCCTAGGAACAAAGGTCAGCCGCAAGATCTCATCTCCCAAGAGTTCTAAGACTCACAAAGAGCCATAGGGAGCTAGCTTTTAGCACCTGGGCCTGTAGAAGACATTTATAAAAAACGATGTTGCATGTGATGGTGGCATCAACGTCGATGGCATCTTTGTTTATCTGGAAGGAGTTTTATAAAACCTCTAAATACTATGCTTCCAGGTGAGTTCCATACTGATTCTTCCAAGTGTTATGACTGAAATATCTGATGTCTTAAAAATAGAGACTTACTTTCAATATGGGGTGACAACCAAAGACAGTGACAATAGATTATTTTGTTTCGAAGATTTTAGACTTCCTTGACTAACAACTTAAAAGGAAGTTTCTGTAAGATTGTCTCTATTTGTTTGTTTAGTTTTTATGAGGGGAATTATTTCATTTAATTTGTGATATAGTGGCATAATTTCATTTTAACTATATATGATATACATATGTTTCTCTATTTTTTTTCAAACATCAGTGGTGTTATTTATCCTTCTTCTCACCCTTTCTTTAATTCCCTCTCTCATTTAAGTCCCTATTATTGTTCCCAGATCTACCCTCATAGAACTTTGCATAAATTTAAATGGCCTTTGGGAAGTCCTGAATTAATCCTTAGATTAGGGTAGGCAGTGGAAACTTCTCAACACCCTATTAAAATCTTTCAGAATCTCTCCAATTTTTAAAACACAATGATGAAGAGAGGCCAAAATAAAACAAATAATTTTAATCTGATTTGTCCCTCTTTTCTTCAAATCTATGCATGTTTAGGATTATAAATTCTAAACAAATATTAACCTCAAGAACACCCATTTTCTTTATTTATAGAGACATTATATTTTAAAGACATCTTACATGTAGAATGTAGCCACAGAAAAAGAAAGATTGTTTGTGCACCCTCAGTTAGTTCCATCAGCAGTTATCAAACTTTTATTCTAGTTTGCTCCTTTACAGAAAACATTCCATATCATTCCAGAGAAAGACTGAAGTGTTAGTCCAGAGAATTCATTTTCTGCAACAGTAAAGACTTAACTCTATTTCTAAGTGCTTTCAAATGATTAAATCAGCCCTAGTTAGAGGATCTAAATTCTGTTTCCCTTCCTAAAATAAAGTGGTTTTTGGATTTCAAACACATTTTTGAAATACCTTCACAGTAGCATCTACCATACCAATTAAACACCAGCATACAACAGTCTAGACAGTTAACATATTGAAGCAAAACAATAGCAGAAAAAAATAATAAGGTAAACCACAATGGAAAGTTTTGGTTTTTCTACTTTCTATGTATTATGAACTATTACGAGACAGTCGTAGTCTGTAAGGTTAGGATATCTTCATTCATATAAACACCAGCCAAATGCAAGCCAGAGCATGGCAGGGGCAGCAAGGCAGGCAGGCCAGAGAGAAGGGCTCCCACGTGCCTTGCAGCCCTGTAAAAACCTGTTACAAGTCATCCTGACCTCATTTTGACCATGCCCTTACAGGCGTAGTCAGGCACACCTGTAGCCAGCTTCTAACAGGCATGGCTTACTGTCCCCCACGATTCCCCTTTTAGTCTAAAAGAGGATTAAAATTTATCTCAGTAAACTATCCAAAATTAACAATCATAAAGGTGAAATTCAAGAAGATACAATAATCTGGTATGACACATCCTAACTAAGTCTACATCAGCTAAACCCTAAAGTCATCTGAAAAGAGGTGTCCAAGCCTAAATGCCTCTTTTCAATCCCAACCATAAACAATAGTAAGTTATCCCTAACTAGGCTTACACTACCCTAATAAACAATAATGGGGGATGGGGGCATGGCATCCTCCAAGTTACTTCCTACTGAAATGGGATGACAGTACCCTTGTGGGGTCTTGTGGGAAAAAAATGTTAGTATGGTGAAAGTCTCTAATGGATTATATCTAGTCCATGTTAGATGGGATTTGCTTGATTGAAGATCTAAGTTGAAATCCTCAACTTGATTGAAGACAGTAAACATTTTTTTTTCAGGTTTCCCTGGGTCCCATTTTTTTTTTCTTTTCACTGTGCTTCAATGTGAATCTGAGCATATAAATGCTGGTTAAGTAGAGAGGCCTGTGTAAATATTTGAGGAAATGCCAACAGGTTTCCAATGGATTATGGCACTTCAAATCCACATCTGTGTAAAGGATGGCTATGAATATCGCAATTTATCTACATCTTTATCTACACATATCTCTCTCTCTCTCTCTGATCTGACAAAACATAGAAGGTTCAGTTTCATGAAAGTTTCAGTTTGCTTGTCCTTGGTGGATAGTGGTGTCCGGTACTATTTCTGTGCTCATTGATAGATCTTATGTTGTCCTTGCTTGCTTTACCTACCAAAAGACAATGACCTCATAGACCAAGTGAAGAAAACTTCCTCCTTTGTTCCATTTTCCATGTGGTGTGGTTCTGAGAGGAAGGGGAGTTGATAAGAACAGATATTTTTAAGTGTTTGTCAGAATTAATCAGCAAAGTATGCTATACATACATACATACATACATACATACATACATACATACATGCATGCATGCATACATGCATACACACACACATAGTCAGCCAATTTTGTTGATTTCTTGATTTATTCAATGAACATTTGCTTTTATGTATTTTTCTATCTCACTTATTTTGGTGACAACTTTGATTATTTCTTGTATTTTATTTGCTTTGAATGTAGCTGATTTTATATTTCTATTATATTAGCTTAAATACTTAGTTGCTGATTTTATTTTTTAAGTATGTGTTCAGAGTTATGAATACCTTTATAACTTTATATGACCAGATTTCAATTATTTTGCTATGTTGAGGTTAACTTTTTATTCTTCTCAAGGTGTTTTCCAATTTCATTATTGTTTCTTCTTCAATGTCTTGCTGCTTACCACACTTCATTGAAATATCTTTGAGATTTGTCAATAAGAAAAATATGACAAATGTGTATTTTTTATGATCACAGTGGAATTAAATTTAAGCATTTCTTCTTATTAATTTAGCATCCTACTTCATTGCAGAACATGAGATCTCTCTAGAATAGCATGAATGTGCATTTGAAATGCAGGTACAGTCACTGTCATCAAGTAGAATGTTCTTTGGATGTTTGTCACATCTACTATCAAACACTTCTAGTAGACGCTTTTCATTTAGTAAAAATAATATCTGAAGAATTTTATTTTTTGTATTTTATATTGCAGAGTTCGGTCTTGGTAAGTTCTATTTGATGAGGCATCGTTATACTTCCAGGTACATTATATGTCATCTCTAATTCTTTGAATACATTTATATTGGTTATTTAAAAGTCACCTCCCCCAATCAAGTATCTAAGACCCTTAAAATATCATTTTTGTGTACTTCATACTATATTTATGTCTATCCTCACATGCTGTATTTCTTTGAATATATATTTAGTTTTGTTTAAATTGAAACATTTTAAAGCAGTATTTGGTAGAAACTCTTTTTTTTCAATTTTTTTCATTCCCAGACTGATAGTATCTGCGGGTCTGAATATTTAATTACTACTGATCATGTGAATTATGTCTGAAGTGTTCATCTCCTATAATGTGCAGTCACAGAACAATGAAACACACATAAACACATACATATGTGTGTGTGTACATATGTATGTATATTTCTTGTCTTTTAGTCTTTCTACTTAGTGATTTTGGTAATAACAATCAACTTTGTGAATCATTCTTAAGTTCTTCATTTCCCTTTCGACATATGAATGATCTGAGACTGCTGTCCTACTTTATCAATTTATATCTCTTCCTTTCATTGAAGAGTATCTAATCACATGGATCTTTCCTCCTTGCAGGTTTTAACCATTTTTAATTTATCATTGGGCATATACAGACTATCTGACTCTTTTTGAATGCCTACACTGAATAGGAATTACTCCTGGAACATACTAATGTATTGTTCAGTTAGTAGGTAGACAAGGTCGTTTGGAGCTTCTCTTACCAATAACGCCCAATTGATGACCATGCTTGTGATTTTGTGCTTTCATGTCTGTCACACAATTGTTACCGACGAGATTCATTCTACTGTACATATGTACCACCTTCTTAGTTTCTAGGCAGTTCCTGGACCATTCAATTTCTTTCTTCTGTATTTTGTGCATGTGCTTGTTTTTTATGCCACCCTGCTGTGAAATTATACATTATCTCTAAACAAAGGTAGCTACCTAGTTCATCACCAAGGAGTTAATTTTGTTTAAGACTTTCATATCAAGATGCCGGAGCTCTGTACTATTACCTAGAGGTACAGGATCTTTGCTTCTTCCAAAATGACACTTTATAAGTGGGTACAATGAAGGGGTTAATCCTTCATTCTCCTGACTTGTCTCTCCTAGTGTAGGAGCTCTGGTCATAGGACCAGTGAACCAGCATTAAAGTATAATGAGGTCAGTATTCTCTGCCTGCCATTCTGGAATAGGGTTGGATGAGGAAGATAGACTATTGTACCTGTGTAGAATAAAGTTTCTATACCATGCACCCGCAAGTGGGAAGAAGTGCTTAGGAGAGACACCTCTAAACTAAAAGCTGGCAAGGAGGAGCCATCACATCAAAAATATGAAGTCCTAGTGCTTTCCATAAAACAGACCTAGGGTTAGGAGAGTAGTTATGGCTGAGAGTTCAGAGAGCACAATGTTCTTAAAAATATTTAGTTGAAATGAGTGTCTCTCTTTGCTATAGCCAGAGGCTGCACTTTCAGGGACAGATGTTTTTAAAATAGATTTTTTCCATTTATATGATGGGTTGTTGAGGAAAGAGCTTATTACTCTCTGACCTCTCTGTTTCAGAATTCAATCTGAAAACTTGTTAATAGCACAATACCTGTTCTCAGACCCCAATGATGAAGTTCACATCCTGGCATTTCAAATATGCAACTTTGAAGTAGATTTTTGTTCTTACAACAGTGTTAAATAGTGACTCCACACAAAAGTTTAGTTCCAATATATGCTCTGCAAGGTTATTCTTTAACACATCTCTCTAAAAATTATATGTTAGATTAGATATATAATTTAGAACACAGATTAAAAAACACTATTTACTATTAAGTACAGTAAGCAGTGTTGTTATTAACCATTGTTGTTACAAAGATGAATAAAATATAGGTAATGACTTGAAGTCTAATAAAAAAATCTCAAAGAAAAAATTTGAAGGAAATATATGATATGTATGATCATTTTAAATATCAAAGACAGACACAGTAGTAAAATAAATAAAAAACACCAGTAAACTTAAAATAAAGCCAATCAGCTTTTCATAAGTTGATAATTCACTTGGATCAATTATTCAGTTGACATTTATTATGTGTTTCAGAGATTCATCACATCCTTTATCATTCCTTCCAAGTTTGGATCAACTGAAAACAAAACATAAAATCAGACAGATGGAGAGAAAATGGAAATTTTATTACTGATAAAGCTGGGCTAGCTGGTACAAATTAAATATTTTGCTACAATCATACTTCCTGTTACGTTAACATGTGGGTACTAAGAACTGCTCAATGCCCTGTAATCACTTCCCACATAGTTGGAGATGGACTACAAGCTTAATGCATGATAGAACTAAAAGAGCAGAAATATATGGGATTGATGGACATACTGCTCCAGAACAGAAACCCCAAGAGATTAGGCAAATTTACTCATTCTTTGAACCTCAGCGACAAAATTGATTAGAAAGGCATTTCTAGTTCAAATCTTAGTGTGTGAGGAGGTTATATGTGTTCGTGTTAGGGTATGTGTGGTCAACAGTGAGCAATATAAGCCCAAAGTCCCTGACCGTAAGGAGCACAGGGTCTTGTGACAGTCCGTCAAGAAAACTATCATCTTCCCTGTATACATGTGCACCATTACAGTCTTTTTATAGATCCCTACTTACATTCCTGACTACATTTATTTTCTATAGTACTCATACTATTAATGTGTAAGTAAAATATGAATAACATAAAATATCCTTACTTCTAAGTTATTTTAATTACCCTTCTGAGATATAGAAGATATTCTCATGGAATAAACTGGTTTTTTCTCTATGGCTCCTTCCAGGATGTTGTACTATGTAACATATAATAAGGATATTGCTATATATTACATTATTTTGTATATTGGCCATATGTCACTCTATTTAAGATGAAACCTGCTGCTTTCACACTAGACAGAACATTATCTTGTTCATCTTTCCATTGTCCATTAGATGTTCAGAGGGTTACCACCTGAACATGGCACAATAGTGATGTTTTCAAGTTCATCAACCAACTCTCTACTAGTATTTTATATACAGAGGATATTTTGTCTCCATTTAAATTAAACCACAGGATATTTGGAATAATTATGTCCTCTTTACTTGTGTGCTTTACTAAGGCCTGTGCACATTTAGCATTCACCATAAATATTCTCAGATAATATGTATAGAAAATTTTATGTGGAAGCATTTTCATCAAGAGCACTGTACAGTGTTGATTTAAAGATACTTAAATTATAATAGCCACTCACTTTGTGATATTGTACCTAGAAAAATATAAGGCCCAAAGCAAATTCCAGATGCTGCTCAATGTTTTTGGCTTCCTTGAAAATCATTCAAGAATGAGCTAATGTCATTTCTAAGTCTCCAGATGTGAAAGAGGGCTATCACAAATACCAACTAAAATGAATTCTGTTAGAGTATATGTAAATGGGACATGGTACATCTAACCTGAAGTCTAATTTTGATACTGTCTGTTTAACTTTGGACTTCTATAAATCTTAGTTCCCTCATTAGTAGAATGAATATCATAACATTAATTATACCTAATCCCAACTAACACTACCCATTTAGTTTATACAATATTTCCTAGCTAGAAGAAATTGTAGAAGAAATATAGAAATTAGAATATCAACAGAATTATAGGTCAGCTTCAAGAGTTGTGAAGCCCATGAAGATAAATCTGGAAAAATCATAGAAGACTTTGTAAACAGAGGGAGGAGAAAGAAGGGGTGTTTGGAATGCCAGAGCCTCAGTACAAATTTATGAACTTTGGACACTGCATTGAATTGTGGCTATCATTACACCAAAACTCAAAGAACAGCATACTTTCAGCTTAAGCAAAGGTTTTCTTGACAGAAAAGATGCAGTTTCTTTGAAATCTAGATAAATAAAAAGCTATCAATGAGAAACATGCATGTCTCTTCCTGTCTCTTCTGCATTGCAAAGAGGTTATCTTGACCTTTAGGCAAGAAGCTAGACCTTTTTTCAATTTGTCAGGTCTACCATTTCCTAGGAGGTTGACACATCACATTGTCAAATGGAGCAGTTTCTGGGATCATCCAGCTATCTCCCATTTGTCACAATGTCATGCTCTTGAGTACAGTTTTATTGTGAGTTTGACAGTCAATGACCATTTCCTTTTAGGGAGACACGATTTGGCTGTCTTTCATACATAGTCTTATTTTTAATTAACAAGTGGGTATTTGCTTGCATAGCTGCCTTTTCTAAATTGAGTAATCAGTTGCAGAGATATGCCTAACTCAGATTGCTCTCGCACATCAGGGTTCCAGGAACTGAGAAACTAAGAAGCAAATCTGGGAACATCAAATCTGCACAAGATATACCTAAAGCTGTGATTTCTGTCAGGTTACCCACTGACCTCACCAGGTGGTATCTGTCAGTCCTTACTGTAGCACAACTTAAAAATATGAATACAGAAAACCCCACTCAACCCTAGTCTAAGAAAAAAATATCAATGATACAATCACAACTTTGGAGTCTAGTTAAAACCATGCTTCTGTTTCCTATAGAAAAAAAAATGTATGTCTCTTATGTATTACGTTGTCATAGAGTAAAGCATTAGGAAATAATGATGATTTAGAGGAAAGTGAAGAGTCAAAGGAGAAAATAAAGTATGAAAGCTGAAACTAGACATACTTAATATTAACAATAAACCATGATGATGAGTACATCTTTCCTTTTATTCTGTATGCTAATTGGAAAATGTATAACAGAGGGATGACTGGGTTAAATTTAATAAGCTAAATAAAGTCTTTGGACTACTCTGTGGATGTAGTTTTTATTCTATGAAATAATATATTTTACTTTATGCCTGGACCCAGGTTTCCCTTTGTCAAAGACCTGAAATAAAGATTTCTAACATATTCAAACTAAAATTCTTTTAAACTTTCTGTTCAGCAGAACCTCATTATGGTAAACACTATGCTTCCACTCACTGCAGTGGATGAACACCAGAACACACATTAATTTCTACCATGGTGACTTCATATGGAACCATGATTTCATTTATAAGCAATGGGAACAACTTCAATTTCCCATGTTTAAAAAGCCACATGATTCGATGATCTGAAAATTCAATTTTCTCTATTATAAGTTTTATTATTTGTAGCTATGAACTGCCTCAAAACTAAAGGTGGAATTTCAAGTACACACACACACACACACACACACACACACACACAAAGTTTTAGTGTAACATTTCTGAGAATTTCTTCCTTTATGTTCAGCTAGCACCAGACAAGGTATTTAGACTTACTTGTAAAAATCAATAGGCATTTGCACTGGTTTAAATGCAAATAATACCAACTATACTTCTTATTCGTATTTTGAGAAGGGTTACAGAAAACAAGCATTCACAATTGAGTCATTTCCTTCACAGAACCTCACAGGACAATCTTCTAGCCAATAGGTCTTCTTTGGATAGTAAATAAGACTGAATTAAAATTATTTTAGGTTAAATGCAATGTGGCACAGTCTTGAGGGGGGGGGCTTATTATATTTCCTTTTACCACAGAAAGCTTATATACTCTAGAATTAGAAACTAAATTGAAGATTTTCTTCTTTTTTTAGTGGATTGTGACTCAGAATTCTTACTCCTCAGGGACTGAACAGTCATCAATCAGTGTGTTTGTGCAGGTCTTTACCTGAATCTCGTGTGGCAAAAATATGATCTTGAAACTGGCTGTGACAATAGACACTGAGAATACAACAAAAGAAAACCCATCAAAAAACGGTTCAGTTGGATGAGTACAATGTCATATTTTTATGAACTACTTTCATTTCTGTATAATTTTCATGCAGTAAAATAATTGGAAATATAATTGTACATGTGACACTTCAGTTTATGTAAGTTGCACTTGATTGCATCATCAAAAGTCTGTTCATTTGGTTATGTATACATCATTTTTTATAGGTTATTGCTCTTGTATCAAGGCCATCTGCTCTCAAATTTCAAAAATTGGAAGCAAAAATAGTGGCCATATTACAATGAGGAACAAAATGCTCTACAAAGTGAAAATTAAGAAAAATATAGAAACAGTAAAATAGTAGGGACCCAAATGAGGAGTGCCAGTAATCCCATCTTAGAAAGTATGTTATTTTTGTTATTACCATGTTTTCATTTTATATTCTAATTTCTTTGTTTGTTTGTTTTAAACATGGTCTCCCTGTAAGTCCTAAGATAACCTAGAACTCACAGAAATACTCCTGTCTCAGTCACTTTGACTGTTGCAGTTACAGGCACAGATACCCATATTTTAGAGTTATTCTCTAATTAAGCAAGAAAGTATTCATTTTTATTTTAATAAGCATGGTCTGTTCTCATTTAAAATTGCTACAACATTTTTAAAAATCCGATCAAAATTTTAAAGGCTGCAACAAATAGTCTACGACTCTTTCATTTTTCTCAAGATAGTGCTTTCATGTTTTATTCAGAAAAATAATGCTGAGTCAAAAATGGTAAGTTCATTCATTGCAATTAATCAGATTTCTCAGGCCACTGGTTATTGGCATGCTCTGACAATAATAGAATTCTATATCATGGGGACAAATTTGTTTACACATTTTACTTCATTCACTATGTATACATTTAATGTCTTAAAATATACAATCTGTCAGGCAATATTGTGGTCTCTGGGGACATGATAGAAAATAAGATTTAAAATATACTCTCAAGAGTTTTCTATCATAATGATAGGACAACAAACTCTGTAAACTCTCCTGGGATAATCTTTTAAGAGTTAAAAGAGGGGTGAAAGTTACATGTTCTTTATATATGTGGAAAAGAAAGTTACATGAGTCTGTGTGTCAGCACACACCAGTAATCCCAGTAATTAGGAAGTAAAAGCCAGATGACTAATCATGAGATCAAGGGTAACCTGAACTACACAGCAAACTTCATGCCAAAAGCCAAATCACAGTTACTATACTAGTTTGCACCACCCAGCAGCAAGGACTACCCTTTCCTCACATCCATGGTAGCATTCAAAAATTATATATTTGTTCTTTGTCATTCTGATTGTGGTAAAGTAAAATCTTAAGTTGTTTTTCATTTGCATTTACCTGACAGCTAAGAATTTTAAAAATAGTCTTAAATTCAAGAATATTTTGAGAAGTCTGTTTAGTTCCATGTTTCATAGCTTCTATTCTGAAAATCCTCTGAGTTGCAACCTCCCTCTCTCAACCTCTCTAAATTCTATATCCAAACATGACTAACTTTACTAATATTGATTCTTCTGTCAGCAAATCCTCCTGGGTCCACTAACGGGCTCAGCATCACTCAAGGCTTCATGATGTCATCCTGGTTTGTCTGTTGTGACTTCTGGGTATCTCTCCACCGTTCATTGTTTAGTAGGTCATTCTCAGTACTGTCTGTTTCATTTTATCCAAACCTAAACTCAATTGTGTTATCATATGCATATGTCTCCAAAGGTATACATTACTGAAAAGTGGAAATCAAGCAGACTTAGCTATGTTCTGCACAGCTCATTAAAAGTAGAGTACCATGTGCCCATTAACTCTCAACTCCCACATTTCTGTCTTCACCTAATCTCACCATCTGTGTCTGCTGTAAACACACCCAGCTTATTGACCTATCCAGACTTTTGTGAGTGCACCCTATTTCCTAACTCAGTACTCTCTTAGAAACAGTGGATCCTGTCTAAAATGCCTTCCCTCTTCTTTCATTTGAGTATAGTTTTCTCCGAAGGTTTTCCTATAAAACAAACACATTTTCTGCTTCATCTCTTTTTGGAATTATAGAGTTTATCACATTGCATTTGGATTGTAAGCTTTTGTAGTTCTCCCCATAGATGACAGTGCACTTAGGAGCAAGCTTAACATTTTTTTCATCTTTGTGTTTCCAGCACAGAGCACATATAAACCCAAATACATGCATAATAATAATGATAATGATGATGATGATGATAATAATAATAATAATAATAATAATAATAATAATAATAACTCAGCTAAAGTGAGTAGTTCAGCTATGAGGTCATAGCTCATGATAATAGAACCAAGAATATTTCTAAGATCATGGTGCTGTTTAATCATAAAGACTTCTAAGGGAAGAGCAAACTTAAAATGGCCTGTTATGATTGGTAAGATTTCAGAAGATGAGGAATGATTGCAAAGTCACCCTAAATATAGAAAAGGAGGAGATGGAGATTCGAATGGATAAAGGGAAATAAGGAGACAGAATTATAAAGAAGACTGAACTTACATATCTGCTATGTGTGAGAATCTTAAATCCACCATACTCAGAAGATAAAAGTTTTAAAAATGAATTGAAATTGAACACAAAATATATATGCAAGAAATCACAGGAAGCACCTCAAACATGCAGCACAATCTCCTCCTCATTTGTGGGATAGTTTATTTTATATGTGGATTGTTCTCAAGATACATTGTAAACATTCTGTGCATCAGGAAGACACAAAACTCATTGGAAGTGCTAAGTTGGCATCATTCATTATACCAGGTTGTTATTAATTTTAATAACAGTTAACAATTAATTTAATAATTGATAATATTTCATTTCAATTTAAAGATAATTTTAATTGTCTCCAGGAGGAAAAGCAAAGTATTTAGTAAACATTGTAACTCAGGTATAAAAATGAAATTTTCCACTACCTTAAGAAGTCATCAGACAGCATCTGGGGTCAATGTGCTCTCCCTTGTTCAGGCCAAATGTTTCTGTGGGTTTCTCCAACCTGGTACAGACCCCTTTGATCTTCATTCCTCCCTCGGTGCAGGCCCAGCACAGGAAGATTTGGTGGACTTTACAGAGCCCCCATTGAGGGGCCTACCCTGCCTGGGGAGTGGTGGGTGGATCGGGTGGGGGGTAGGTTGGGGTGGGGGAGGAGGGATGGGGGTGAGGGAAGGAGAGGGAGAAGGGACTTACATGTGAAATAAGCTTGTTCCCTAACTTGAACTAATAAAAAAAATTTAAAAAAGAAGTCATCAGAAAGGCTTCCTAGAACTGCTGATGGAAGCAGACACAGAGACACACAGCCAAACATCAGACAGAGCTTAGGGAATCTCATAGAAGATGGAGTGAAAGGATTGTAGGAGTCTGATTCTAGCATGGATAAGCACAGAATGGAGGATACCTGGAGCTCACTGGAAAAACAGTTCAGTCAGTGGGTAACCTGCAGTTCAATGAGAGATCCTGTCTCAACAATAGAAAGTGGATTACAATAAAGGAAGACATTTGACATCAACCTCTAGCCTCCAGTGCACATGAATACACATACACACACACACACACACACACACACACACACAGAGAGAGAGAGAGAGAGAGAGAGAGAGAGAGAGAGGGAGAGAGAGAGAGAGAGAGAGAGAGAGAGATGTGTAATTTTTGCTATTGCTCTTAATAAGAGTTAATATAACTAGCAAATACTAGGTTTAGTTAGTAGGACTTATTGCAAACATCTCAAGTCAATCCAAATGAGGCAATAAAATTGGGTCCAATTTCAATTAAAATTACTTTTATAAGCTGAAGGAAAAATAAAAGGAGACTAGGTTTGAATAGAAGAAAAAATGTTTAATATATTGCTAATACATATTTTCCAAAGAACAAATGTGAAAACCTTTCTCTATCACAGGTTACTTCATGTAACAAATTCATACATTTTGATCTACCTCTAAGAAAAATAATCAATGAATAGAGCACAGAGATACAGAAAGTATGCAGACACAGAAGGGCTTATCTGAGAATTCAGTGTATATCAACTTATAAGGAAAATGTTAAATAAATTATTTTGGGAAAATTAGCTCAGTTTATAGAAGAATAATAAGATTCTACTGACCTGTCTTATGAAATAATAAAAACAAATAAATTTGAAACATAGACATGTAAGGAAAAAATTATATGTATTAGAAGATAGTGTAGGCACCACCAGCTTCACCAGCAATTTTAAGATGCACAAATATAAATATATTATATATATATACATATATATATATATACTTATATATATTACATATACATTATGTATACATGTATTCACAGATTCCCATTTAAATCTAACAGTTTGGGAGCAACTATGAATTCAGATTTAGTTATACAACTTTGGATAGAATGATAGGAAATGTGAATCTTACTGTCATTGTGATTAATTCAGTGCAGCCATTTTTGGAAGTGATCTGTACTCAGAGAAAACAGTATATAGAAACATCATTTATAGGTTTACCAGTAGTTGTAAGGGGAAAACAAATATAAGAATTCATCAAAAAAATTAAACTCCCTCCTTCCCTTCTGCACCAGCCACAGTCTGTCTCCCTCTTTTGGCACGCCCCTAAATATGTTTTAGAATCAAGTTTTGGTCATTGGACTGTTGTTTTCTCCTTGTCACCAGGCTCCCAAGGTCTCCCAAGGAGCTCAGAACATTACAGGCCAAAAAAAAAGTATTGGAGAGAACAAAAAAAAACATGTAAATAACTCACAAATATTCTTATCTCCAGTTGCCTTGTCCTAAGTCACATGTGCACTCTGCACAGCAAAGAAGTAAAGTCAAAGTTCATTCTGAAAGAATGAACAGTATCTGTCAAAAGCAAGACAATCATATATTGGTTCTATTCTAAGATGAAAATATTAGACAAAAAAGACAGCAAGATGATGGTGGAAACATTTATAAAACATTATAAAACTATGAAATGGTGTGTGTTCTCTAAAAAAAATCACAGGAAAAATAGAGTATTCTTCAATAGATATAGGCAAGTAAAAGGGGTCATAAGGAATTTTGTAAAGTACTTACTATCAGAGAAGATGGTTTAGTGTTACACACAACAACATGGTTTGATGTGTAAAATTAATACTCTAGACATTGAACAAAGTTACTGACAGCCATCTTCTTGCCTATTTTTTAAGCCACCAAATCAACATTAGATATTTAGTCTAAGGGTATGTGTATATAAAGTTGGAGGGAGTAGAAAAGGAAAAATGCATGTCAAGAAACGTGAATACTTATAAAGGGGTGAGCTTAGAGAAGAGGCATAAACACAGTAAGACAAAATGAGAGAGGATACACACTGAATGCTGGTAACAATCAGTCATGTAGGTTGAAATGTCCTCAGTTCTGTTCTCTTCATGTGAGGTTCTCCTCAAGATAAAACAGCTCAAATCAAAGCAACTAGTTGCACATACACTACACAGGATGTATCCTAGAGATCAAACTGCCTCAGAGCACTGAAGTACCTCCAGACCATGGCAAATTAAAGACCTAAGAATCAAGAATGAACAATTGGCTCATGTAAAATCAACACTACTTTTCACAGAATGCTATAGACTTAGGGACAGGGATAATGACTGATATTAGATAATCATATAGACTTCAACGAGAGCTTAAAAATGGGCAAAGTAGAAACATTTAATTAATTTATAATTGTAATCTACCCTGAGTCAATTGGAAAAAAAGAAGGATTTCTGGAAAAACTTAACATTTCTGAAGTTTGGGCATATGAATTAAACTTCACGGGAAAATCTGAATTTTCGGGAAAAGCTGTATTCTAATAGCATTTGAGTCATGTGGGAAAAGCCAAAAGCATTGACAATTTGAGGAATTAAAGGCATGATGTGAACAGGATATGCCAAAGAGAATTGTCTCAGCTTTACAATAGATGGAGACATTAAAATTTTTGACTTTGTCATTCTTGAATTTTCCCCCAAAACCTTTCAAAACCTAAACTTGTTTATTTTAATTCTGAGTTTAATGAATTCTAATTCACATGCTAAGTATCATGTCCAAAGCATATTAATTGCACTGATTGTAGGAGTGACAATCTCATTAATTGTTTTTGTATATATTCCTAAATATAAATACTACCTGATAAATCTATATGTTACTTGTTTGTATGCAACATCAAGGTTGTCCACTTGGTAGTGGATCACCCACTGGGGGTCTCTTCACTGGGGAAGACTGTTTTTCTTACCAATAGCTTTGCCTGGTGATGGGGCTCTGTGACATTTCTCTTTTTTTTTTTTCCTTGGCATATCCATTGGTGTCACCCTCATGCAGGTTTTGTTTAGGCAGCCATATGGTTGAGACTTCACAGGTATAGCTTCCATTCCATGTCTAGAAATCAAAATCTCATGGAAGACTTCCTGTTCATCTGCCTCTTAAAATCTTTCCACCACCTCTTCCAAGATGGTTCCTTCATTTTGGGTGTATGAGTTGTATTCTCAATGTACCATTTGGAGCCAGGCACCACACAATCACTTATTCTCTTAATTTTTATGAGTTGTAGTCTTCTGTAATGACCTCCATCTGTTGCAAAGAGATTTTTGTTTATGGAGAGTGAGAGCTACACTTGCCTTCTGATAGAAAGATAAGTATTTTTAGTTCAGTTAGGAATTATGATACTATAGTAGAGTGAAGTAGTGGATTTTCATCTAAGATCTGTGACCCTGAGTATTCCTGGGTTAGTTGAAGGGGAGGAGCAGGAATAATGGAAATGCCAACAATTTGAAGCATGAAACTGGGAAGATGGGGAATGTTAATTATGGATGTTGGGGAGTAAATATAGAAAAGTGATAGGGAACAGGTAAAATAACAGGAATCATTATTTGTATATAAAAATTACATATATCTATATATGTACATATACATTTATTTATAATTTAATTGAAAAATTCCCACCGGGCTGACATTGCTACCCTCAATAGCCGTAGACTTTCCAACGAAATTCCCAATATCAGTATCAGAAGTTTCTTTTCAAGTTGTTGGTTAGGGCAGGCTAAGAAACTCCTAAAATATTATAGGCTATTGCTGTTCTCCATTATACTTTCCAGAGGCTTAAGCTAAGTCCCTTTTGCTATGTACACTACAGAAAAAGGATTCAGAAGATCTGACCTGCATCTGATTTGAAAATCTCCTCAGGGATTACTAGCTTTCATTGTCTCTAAGGGTTCCATGCATGCTTTCAAAAAGGGGAAACAACCAATAGTCCAATCCAGCTACAAGTCTTATGAACTACAAAACAACAACCAAAATGGGATAATAACCCTAAAGATATACTAGTGGCACACATACCATGACAGTAACCAATAATTCTCTAATTATACCTAAGGTTTGCTCAACAAGAGGGAAATCATGTCTGTCCTGAAAACGTAAGCATATTAAAATAAAGAAGAGGAAAACATGTATTAACAGTAAAACCTCTTAGAGTGCCACCACAATGAGGAAAGGTTTGTGTTGCTTGTTATCAATTCTTCAGAAGTCAAAGAGAAGTTCCAATTTTGAATATAATTTTTTTCAAATAGGATCAACCTATAAAACTTGATAACAGATAAGTAAAACCAAATAATGATGTCAACAATGAAATCCATCTTCCAGGACTAGAGACTCAATGAAATAAAATTGTGGATTGTAAAGGTATGAGCAGAAATAATTGAAAGAAAAAATATTAAGTGTTTTTTCCAATTCTATTAAATTGGGGAAGTTCTTACTTACATTATTTACATGAAACACATCATCTTCCTGTATTCATTACTTAGCCAAGACATTTGCCCATTAGTTATTTCAGCCCTTAATATGACCAGTGACTAAGAAAATGGTGTTTATTTTCCCATACTAAAGGTTTATAGGTTTGTGCTTGAATGTGTGTTTAAGAATCATGAAATTTCCTTAGCTTAATGCAAGAAAACATCTGGCTATAAAGAAACACAGTTGTTTGTTCAAAGAATGCTAACAAAGGCAGCCAAAATTTTAAGGGAAAAAGCAAATAAAAGTCCACAATTAACAACATTCCTATTATTTACATATAGGGAATTTTTCCTTTGCATGTGACCATGTATAAAAGTGACTCTCCAAATAATAATATTTAAAATCAGCATCACTGATGACACTTGAGAATTTATTTTAAGCCCCACCTCTACTGCACTCGCCAATTCAGAAAAAGCATTCCAGGTGTCTATTTTAATATATGCTCCTCATCAATCTGACCTGCCATCATCTCTGACAATTAGTGGTTTAGAAGATGCATTAATATGCTTTATTTGCTTTCACAGGACAGGAGACTAGAAACAAATTGGTAAAATTATAGAGAACTTAATTACAATCCTTAGAATAGCAATGGTTTCTTGAATGTAAATCCACTAGGGCAATAATGAAACTGAGCTTTAGGGATTGACCAACCAATATCTGATTTGACTTAAGGCCAACTGCACAAGATAGAATCCATTCCCAACATTGCTTGGGTGACCAAGAAACAGAGAATATATAGCCAAGGGACTTAGGGTAAAAACAAATACAACTGTTCTAAAAAATGTAGCAGTAAAATGACTCCTAATGATATTCAACTATAATCATAAATCAGTGCCTCTCTCAGCCATCATTAGATAAGCTTCAGCCTGCAGCAGATGTGAACAAATACACAAACCCACAGACTAACACTAGGCAGAGAGGGAGAGCCATTGGAACACTCAACCCAAAAGGGTATGTCTCCATCAAATACCTACCCTTGGGGTTATGAGAAGAACCCCGTGGAAGAGGAGGCAGAAAGAGTGTAACAATCATAGGAGAGAAAGGACTCCAAGAAAACAAGGGCCTATAAATCAACATGATCAAAGCTCATATGAATTCACATAAATTGAGGCAGTGTACACAGGGTTTACATGGGGCTGCACCAGGTCCTTTGCATATTTATTATGGCTTACAGTTTAGATTTTTATGGAGTTTTACAGTTTATGGAGTTTCTCTGATTTGTGTGTCCTGTCTTGGAATATTTTACTTCTTTTTGTCCAATTCTAATGCTAGTTTTTGTTTTATCATATTCCATAATTTATATTATATTATTATATTTTAATGTATTATTATACCTTAGAAACCTGTTTATCTTCTAATAGATAGGAAGGGAATGCATATGAATGGGAGTAAAGGGGGAACTAGTAGAAGTATAGGGAGAAAAAACTGTAATCAGGATATATTATGTGAGAAAGGAATTTATTTTCAATAAAAAGGGGGAAAGACAAAAATAACAAAGTTATTTCATGAAAGTTTGGCCAGAAGTTAACTTGCATTCTGTATATGACTTCTGATTGGCACTAGTACTGACCTTTTGGAAATCCAAGGTTCATGGCACACATGCGATTAATCTGGTACAGATTTTTGACCTCACATTGACAGAAAGTTGGCATTTCTGATACTCAAAGACAAGACTATATGACCTTTTGCACTACAACAATTGTCATGATTGGCAGGTCTTGGCCTCCCTTTTGAAGGATGTGGCACTTGGCACCTTCTACTCATATAAAGCAACTTCATCCTGTCTGCTACAGGTTGAGCAATGACAGATTGTCCCATCTGGTGATATCCTGATAGTCTGCTGTTTCAATGACTCCACGAATGGCTATCAGCTTCTTCATAGTGACAGACAGTATATAAGTTGGCAACTGCCATTCTGATGCTCTTAGCTTCCAGGGATACTGCATTGACAGCCAAGACCTTTTCTTAAACAGCAGCAAAAACTGATTTCATCTTGCCAAGGAGATCACATTGAAATTCTCCATCTGACTGCAGGGTTTTATTAGCAGAAGCATCTTGCTAAGAAAACAAGGCAGGCAAGAAGCAATGTGTGTTATAATGCCTTGATTCAATGTGAAATCCAAAGAGGATAACAGATAAGTCTATCTGAAAAAAATCACCTTCAGTGAAGACCATGTTGTGAGACATCAGAAATGCAAATTCATTTCATGGCTCTTGTGGTCATTTTTAGACAAGTATGCATTGTGTGTGTGTGTGTGTGTGTGTGTGTGTGTGTGTGTGTGTGTGTGTGTGTGTGTGTATCAATAAATGAGTAGGCACACTTTGTTCTTGTCTTAAAGAAATGAACTAATGCACTTATTTACTGTAATCTGGAATTTGATCTTGAGGAAAATAGCATCCATCTCCAACTTTCAATGTTTTTAACCAATTCCATCCTGAAAACATGCTCAGATCTGCCATAGGAGGAAACATGGTATTTCTCTGTGTTGGATGCAGTACTCTAGGGACAAGATTTTGATCTCAAGAATAAGATTTGAACTTTTGAATATTTTGCCGTCTCAGGATGTTTCATTTTAAATCTCCATATCCCCTCACATTCAAAAATAATCCAAAACATTGTTTTTGTAGCAATTATCATGAGAAGAATATGAGGAGAAAAGTAGACATGAATGTTTATGAATGATTTTTCCAGAATCATGGAACTCCAATGGTTGATGCTATAGCTAAACTAAAGAATCCTGGCTATAGGGACTGTACTATTAATCTTCTAGCTTGTGTTACTCATCTATCCAAAGTCTTCATTCACACATTCTTCAGGTATAATTGCTAATGTCCACTCTTATGAGATTTTTATATTTCTGCTTTGATCCAAACCATGTTCTTTCCTTCAATCTCTTTTTCATAAACTACCTATGAACACTTTTTAGTGGCCTTGCTCTAGAAATGGATTGTCTCCAAGAGAAATAATATTCAACAAACAGCCACTCTTCAGGATCTCATGGCATTAGAGACAGCTGAAACCCAAATCCCTCCAGTTACTTCCCTGTTCAATCATAGCAAAAGACATGACTTGGCCATCTCAAAAGATACCTTATGTTAATACGATTCAAGTAATTAACTACAAATTATTATTGTAGGCGACATTCCATCTCCCCTTAATAAAAACTCCTGAAAAATAAATAATCCATTATTTTCTCTTAATATATTAGTGATGCAATTTAGAGTCATATGTATCACTCATTTCTGTATATGCTGAGAAATTGTGTTGCTAAAACCTACTAGTTCTCATGTAGTTCATGTGATCAATAGCTTGCTTTTCTTTCTCTAGTCATTATGGTCATGAATCACAGATAATAGAAAGCCTGTAAACATTAGGAAATAACAAAAGGGAAGGTAAGAAAAGACTCAAAAGTCAAAACAAGTGGGATAGAAACAGAAAAATAGTGATGTGTCAGCTACTTTTGTACTGATCTACACTAGCTTCTGCAAAAGGATGGTGTTGCATTGACAGGATTTTTAATTGTCTAGCATATTTTATAATTATCAGGGTCAGTGGAGTTATCATCATAAAAGTAGATACACCAACAGTTTTAACTGTTGACAGAATTTTAGAAAATAAAGAAGCATGCCCTATTTCATGAGAAGTGATTCCCTGTTTCACCTCCACATGGGGAGAAATAAATTAGTTTCCTAATATCCTGAAGTGATTTGTTCAAGACTGAACACAATTAATTACAAGACTCAAAGAAGGACGTGGGACTATTGCCTGGAATTAACTTCTTGATATAAACACTGGGATACTTTTTTGATTATAAAATAAAATTATAGCCATTTCCAATCCTAAATAATTCTGGCCAAATAGATTTTGCATGTGATATTTATGACTCCTGTACTCTATTCCGTAAGACTTCCCCAAAGACTCATTAAATCTGTTTTATGTGTATTTTTCCCAGCCTTGCACTTTCATTAACTGGAAGGAAGAGAATAAAACCCACTCACAATGCCACCAGACCCATGCCAGAGCCCTTGTTTGGCCGGTGTCTTCCTAATGAATTATATGTATTATAAACAAGCACTACATGCCAACTCAAGGCTTTCATTAATTTTTCATTAATGAAATGCACCACTTAGCTTGTTTGACATTTAAGCAGGCCACATAAATTTAAAATAGAGGTCACTATGTAAAAAGCATTTGCAAATGTCACTAAAGGAACATACTAGCAACTGCTTCACCTCTTACCTCAAACTCTGCCCCAAATCATGTTCAAATTTACCACCAGCAGATTAATACAACACAGAACAAGTACCGGATGCTGTAATTATTTGCTAAGGGCTGATGTGGAATTTGGTTGTCTATGCAACATTTAAAGAACATTGTTTCTCCTTAATAGTTTTCAATTTTCTTTGGATACCAAATGGATCAATTGGCAATGTGTGCTGTGAAGCCACATTGGTCCCAGAATTTCTTAGTATAATGTTTCTAATATTTCCTCAAGTTTCAAATAATCATGTTAATAAGGTAAGAGCAGAATATTCCAAGCTATTGTTTAAAACACCATGAAAATAGACTTACTATATGCTTGTAAGAACTGAAAAGCCAAAAACTTACATGTCAAACCATCTCTAGTTAAAAAGAAGGTTTGAGATAGAAGGCTTTGAAAAGCATCCACTTTCCCTTTGTGCTTGATCAACCTGGCATTAATACTCACTCAAATCATAGATATTCCAGAACCACTCAAAACACACTAGATCAGCTGTTCTCAACCTGTGGGTTGTTACCCATTTGGGGTCAAGTGTCCCTTTCACAGGGGTCACCTAAGACCATCAGAAAGCAGATATGTACATTATTATTCACAAAAGTAGCAAAATTACAGTTTTGAAGCAACAATGATAATTTATGGTTAAGTTTCCCCAAAATATGAGGAACTGTATTAAAGGGGCATAGCATTAGGAAGGTTGGAACCATTGCTCTAGACTCTTCAAGATGATGTACACTTGATCCTGATTACCTTCAGATACAGCTCCATTAACACAGAACTTATGTTAGAAATGATACAACACTTCCATCTTAAGCAAGGAAGAAACCTAAAGAAAATGATTTTTTTCTTTCTTAAAGGAGCATCTTCTTGTTTCCTAACATCTCTGGAGTTGGAGATTGTAAGCTGAATGGGTTTGGGGAGCCCATTCCCTATGGAGGGATTCCTTGCTCAGCCTAGATACATGGGAGAGGGCCTAGGTCCTGCCCCAAATGATGTTACAGATTTTGATGATCCCACATTGGAGGCCTCACCCTCCATAAGAAGTAGATGGGGTTGAAATAGGAGGATTATGGGTGCAATGGGGATGAGAGTGAGAGGGACCTGGTATTGGTATGTAAAATAAGATTCTTTCATCTTCCTAGAATGCAGCAAGCCCCTGTTTGATATCAAAATGTCTAACTGAATTAAAATGAAAGCAAAAGCTACTAGTGATATTTTCATTTTGCCCATGGTGGTCAGGAGAACGTGCACATCTGCGTTTCTTGGGCATTTATGATATTTACAGTCTGTTTCTTATATTGAGCTAAGCATATGTACAAGGTTGTGTATTAACTATTCCTAGCCTCAGAGAGTTCACATTGGTGGTAGCAACAAGTGGGATCAGATCATGTTAATGAGAATGGGTAGGATAGAAAAAATATTGTATTTCAATACTGTTCCCTCATACTTTAAGATTAAACTAATCCACTTGTCATAATGTAGCTGTTGGCTGTCATATATTTGAAAGGTTCTCAACTTAATCACATTTCAACAAATTCAAGACATTGGAAAAGTTGTTCCCAGGTGTAACAGCACACTTCTTCATAAAATCTTTAACAATAAATAAAGGAAATGAGGATGACTAATCCCCATCTGAAAGGAGCAATAGCCCTTCTGCAATTCTATTGTGAGCACTGTGGTTGAGCTAGACTTTTCATTTTTCTCATGCTCTGATCATCAATCTTCCATCCTTGGAGTGTTTCTCTTTTCTAGTGATTCTCCAGGGATCCATCCTGACTTCCTTCCCTCTTTCAATATGTCACCATTCACATGTTGACTTGGGGTTTATTACCTCACCTTCCCACACTATTCAGGAATACAATTTTGAAGAAATCCTCATTTCCCCAGACTATTCTTTCCTTTCCTTTTCAGGAG